>NW_028172830.1:0-1000 GCF_963971535.1 Notolepis coatsorum | reverse complement strand
AAGGTGCAGTAAACACAAGGTACAGTATACACAAGGTGCAGTATACACAAAGTGCAGTAAACACAAGGTGCAGTATACACAAGGTACCCTAACTGGCATGATATACGTCATACGTCAGACCTGCAAGGTCACACTTTGCGGCCAGACATTCCTATTGAACTGGGGACTGGTTGACAGCTATTTTTGTGTATTTCCCTCATATTTCACGACTGATTTTGGACTAAACATGTTGACATTATGCCTCTCTGACATTGTCAATTACTTGTTACATTAGTACAAATACCCAGTAACGTGTTGGGCAGCCCTCTTCTAACTAAAAATAAACAAATCTGCACCTATAAATGTCAGATGCAGACGGGCCTGTTTCCTGTATAGTTACTGATCAGTTGCAGATTTGGCCCGTCCACGCTCCACAAACCTCCTCCTTGTAGCCTGTGCTCGGTGTGATTTAACAAACGTGTACACAACTGGATTCGATGGGAAGCGGATGAAACGACTTGGCTCTTAATGTCTTCATTGAACACAATTTGCGGTGATTCCGAATCGGTAAACAAAGACATGACCGTGTGTGTATAAGACACTACTGTGTGACTGCTACAGCTTTGTACGCGCCGTCTGTGTATTGGATTCCCAAGGGTGATGTCTCATTTGGAGGAGTGTGCATGTGTGTGTGTGTGTGCGCGTGCATGTGTGCGTGTTGGATCGTCGACTGCCCAGCCAATGGGTCTTTTATTGGCCAGCTTTGGAGCCAGATGTTCCTGTGATGGGAGGATGAGTAGGGAGAGATGAAGAGGAGGGACATCCAAACCACTGGGCGCAGAGCAGCACCTGGTTCCCATCCTTCTATCAGAGTTTTTTCTTCTCTCTTCACTGCACTCTCTCTCTCTCTCTCTCTCTCTCTCTCCTCTCTCTCCACATCTCCCACCCCATATCTTAATCGTCCCTCTGTTCTCTCTCTCTCTCTCTCTCTCTCTCTCTCTCTCTCTCTCTCTCTCTCTCT
>NW_028172831.1:32400-77863 GCF_963971535.1 Notolepis coatsorum | reverse complement strand
GCGGAGGCGCTGGTACTACCTTATAGCCCTGTTTGAAAGGGGTGTAGCAGTGATCCAACGTATTCCCCCCCTAGTTGTGCATTTGATATGTTGGTAAAAGTTTGGCATAACTTTTTTCAAATTAGCCTTGTTGAAGTCACCGGCTACGATCATAGCCATGTCCGGATGTTTGTTTTGGTGTTGATTCAATGAGTCCTGTAGGTCGGCCAGAGCTCTGGCGGTGTCGGCTTGCGGTTGACCTTCGGGGTCACGCACTTGCTTGGTATAAATCTTATTTAACTGATAGAACACACTGCATGGTCTATAATGATTTAACATCTGAGACCCTCCCAGTGCAATGCGGGGTCCCACAAGGCTCTGTCCTGGGCCCTTTGCTATTTTCGATTTACATGCTACCCCTCTGCAATATCATACGCAAATTTGGCATAAACTTTCATTTTTACGCTGATGACACCCAATTATATATACCTATTAAGCCAAATGATTCCTCCTGTAACTGAGGGGTACAATTCCCTGACTGTATTGATAAGTATGGTATCATTAAACCACTACCGCTTTATGTACTTTAATTACTGGCCATACAGTACACGATATATGAATATGATGAACACTTCCCACAATGAAATCGGTTCCAGTCAAAGGTATTAATCAAGTATTTAATGGAGCAAAAGGTACATAGGATACTTTACATTATTCTTTGAATGCACTTGTAAGGCAAAGGAGTATGCGTAGGCAAATCAATAACGAATGTCCATTCTCTGGTTACGCAGGAGGTAATTATACAACCTGAATCTTAGGGAATTATATCTATGGTACACTAGTAATATAGCGGGAGATACTGGAAGGGGTTCCCCTGGTTGTAAGCCAGCGGGGGGGGTAGAAGATCTGTCGGTAGTAGGACGTCTGGTCAACGATGACTAGGGAGACTTCAGGTACAGAAGCCGGTGCAGTAGCCTCTTGATCCACAGACGAATACAGCTTGGTTCTCTTGTAGACTGTAGCTCCACAGTGAAGAAAGCTAGTCGACCTCAGGCTCTCTGAAGCGCCGATTCGACTTGACTCCTCTCGGGGTAAATCCAACACGTGCAGGCGTCGGCGATTATCCGCTCCATAAATCACAGGACCAAAGCAAATATATTCCAGCCGCAAAGGGCTATGTAGTCGTCGGGTAGATTAATCCAGTGTACATGTCCATACGGCTCTCGTCTAGGTCTCCTCGGGTGAAAGCGCCATGTGGTCGGCCCAGCCTGGATAAGAACTCTAGCTAATACGAGGAAGCGTTGGAGATGCTGGTCACTGCAGAACTTTAACCGCACGATACACTATACACAAATAGACTATTAATGACTCAATAGAAATATGTCGCACTCGACGGTATAGCGCCAAACTCTGACAATTCAGTTACTAATTCGCACGCGGTCTCAATGCTCTATTCTGGGGCCAAACAGGCTATACTTCACCGCACGTTGTATCGTGGGTGAGGCTTCAACTTATCGGTAACATACTAAATGGACGAAGGGTAAGGAGGTAAGGGGCTTCTATATTCACCTGCGCCGTATTTATACGCACGGTGAACAAACTAGTTCCAATCTTTCTGTCTCGTATTCTTGGGCAAAGCCGGGCATGTACAGACATGTCTTGACGGTGGCTTTGAACCTGACTCTGGAGGCATGGCCTTGGCGCCTGTGGACCGCTGTCCAATAGGAGAATGAAATATTATGGTCTGTACTAGGCTAAAGGGATATTCCGTGTATATGTACAAGGAATATACAAGGGATATCAAACGATATACAAATATTATGCAATATATATCAATAAATAAATATATATATTCGGTTTAATCTGATCCTTTGTAACAGCCGCCTCCTAATTAGTCCCACCTAATTAGCTAAGCAGAGACAGATTAACCGCACTGTCCACTACTCAATGTCTGTTGTGAGGGGTAGGGCAGTTCACAAAGTCATGGGGTCATGGTCGTCATCGATAGTATCGGGGAGTCTTGGCAACTCTATTAGCCTCGCCACGGGTCGGGTGTAGATCCGCCCTTGGACGAGCACTTCGGCTGCTCGGACCTTTCCGTCGGCACCGGTGATCACTTTGCTTACGCGGCCAGCCGGCCACATAGCTTGGGGTAGTGACTGGTCGATAATCATGACGACTGTTCCTTCTGTCAAATTGTCTCTCTCTTTCACCCATTTCTGGCGGGTCTGTAGAGACGGTAGATAGTGGAGTAGGAAGCTGTTCCAAAACTTGTCAGCCAATACTTGACTGTACCTCCACATTCTTCGGCCGTTCGCTTCTTCAGGCCTGTACATTGTCTGTGGTAGCGCGGGGTCCAGCCGCCCCATCAAGAGTGTGTTGGGGGTGACTGGGTCGACATCTGCTACATCACTTGAGACGTAACCGAGGGGCTTTGAGTTCAATACTCCCTCGATCTCCGTGAGGACTGTCATTAGGACTTCTTCCACCACGGTCTGGGCCCCAAGCACGGCGTACAGGGCTGTCTTTATTGAACGTACTTCTCGTTCCCAAGTTCCACCGAAGTGAGGTGCATTCGGGGGATTAAACTGGAAGTCAATCTGGGATGGAGCGAGGTGGGTCTTAAGTTCTGGGCCCATAGCTTGGAAGCTCTCTCTCAGCTCTCTTTCTCCGCCTTTGAAGTTTGTCCCGTGATCAGACAATAATATAGACGGTTTGCCTTTCCGCGATGTAAATCTTCGGAAGGCCATAAGGAATGAGTCTGTGCTCATGGTTGGAAGGAGTTCTATATGCATCGCTCGGGTGGTCATGCATTTGAATACAATACCCCACCGCTTCTCGGTTCCTCTTCCTTTCTTTATATACAGCGGGCCAAAACAGTCCATACCGGTGGAGTGAAAGGGCTTGTCGCCGAGTCGGAGGCGACAGGGAGGTAGGTCAGCCATCCGGGGTATACTGGGCTGCGCTCGCCATTTACGACAGTCTAGACAGGTTCGCTGGAAGCGCCGCACTGCTTCTCTCCCTTGCAGTATCCAATAACGACGTCTGATCTCCGCGAAGACTCTCTGCCCCGGCGTGATGCACATCCTCGTCGTATTTCTTTATGATCAGCTCTGTGACCTTGTGTCGGCTGTTTAAGACTATCGGGTACTTGACGTCATCCGGTAAGTCTGGAGCTCTCCGCAGACGACCACCCACTCTGATGAGACCATGGGCGTTGCTCTCGGGGGCTAGGTGGAGCAATCTGCTGTCTGATGGGACGGGCTTTGCTCCCTGTAGACAGTCTAGCTCATCGGGAAACGAGTCTCTCTGGGCTCGTTGTAGTAGAAGAAGTTCTGCTTCTTCGTAGTCAGCTGCAGTAATGTCAGTAGTGAGCTGAACCTCTGGGTGGTGCCACAGGAATGTCTTTAGCTGCGCACTCTCTAGGGTGAGGCAATCGTCTATGTCGGGGTCTGTGGAGACGAGTGTGTTCAATCCACAGAACATAGATTTCTTGTTTTCGGCCTCCTCTTTACTCGCTTCCCGTGGGGTGGGTGTAGGCCACTCTTCTTCCGGGAGCTTGAGGAACTCTGGCCCGTCACTGTATAGGTTGTGACGGGTGAGGTCATCCAGGGACATTCCCCGGGTGATGACGTCAGCTGGGTTGTGTTTTGTGTCCACATACCTCCAGCTTGCTACTTCTGTTAAATCTTGAATCTCTGTGACTCTGACTCCCACGAAGACCTTGTATCTGCACGAATCAGACCGGATCCATGTGAGTACTGTCGTGGAGTCTGACCACAAGATTGTTCTTTGCACCGGAATGGTGAGTTCACGTTGGATTAACGTGGCGAGTTGCGCTCCTGCTAGGGCTGCGCAGAGCTCTAGACGCGGGATAGATTGTTGCTTGCGTGGGGCTATTCTTGAGTGAGCCAGGATGAAAGCAGTATGTATTTCTCCTCCCTCCTCTCGGGCACGCAAGTAGGCCACCGAACCGTAGGCTACTTCGGAGGCGTCGCTGAAGACGTGCAGGTCCATCTCGCACGTCTCCGGCCTCACTGTGGGTGGGAAGTAGCTGCAGCGTATGTTGACACCTGGGAGTGAGCTGAGTTCCGTCTCCCACTCTCTCCATGTGGATGCAAGGTGTTCGGGTATGGGTTCGTCCCAGCCCTGGTCCTTGTCCCATAACGCTCTTACAATCATCTTTGCCCTGGTGGTGTAAGGTAGAATACATCCCAACGGGTCATATTGTCTGGCGAGTGTTCTGTATACACTCCGTCTGGTGGTCGGTAGTGCAGTCGACCTTCCCTGCTCCTTGGTCAGGGGTGTGTGTTTATAATGGAGCGAGTCTGTTTTGAAGCGCCAGACTAGTCATAATGTCATTTCTTGGGCTTCTCCTGGGATGGTCGCCATCCAGGTCTCGCTGCTTGCTGCCTTGTCCTCGGGGGAGAGGCTGCGCAATACTTGCGGGTCGCTGCTGGCCCACTGCCTGAGATCAAAGCCGCCTTTGATCAGGGAGGCGCGGAGCTTGAGTAGAAGGGCCTCGGCTTCTTCTGGCGTCGAGACGCTTTGCAGACAGTTGTCCACGTAGAAACTATTTCCTACACTTTGTCGGACCTCTTCATCGGCTGCTGGGTCCTCTGCGACGTGTTTTTGCAGTGCAAACGTAGCACAGCATGGGCTGCATGTGGTTCCGAAAGGGAGGACTTCCCATTGATAGATGGCTGGTTGCTCATCCCCGATCCTCTCTCTCCATAGGAACCGCAGCAGGGGCTTGTCCTCCTCCACTAGTCTCACCTGCAGGAACATCCCTTTGATGTCGCCGCTGATGGCCACCTTGTCTTGGCGGAAATGTAGTAACACGCCTAGTAGAGAGGGGCCGAGTGTTGGGCCGGGCAAGAGCTCTTTATTCAGATTTTGTGATCCGATCTGGTAGCTGCAGTTGAACACAATACGATCCTTGCCGTTGTGGTGGACTTTGTGGTGCGGCACGTACCATGATTCGGTCGTCTGATCAGCCTCTTTAATGTCAATTTTCTTTATGTGTCCCGCTGTGATTAGCTTGTTAATCTCAGCGCGGTACACAGTCTCTTGAGCGGGGTCTCTGGCTAGGCGCCGCTCTGTGTTCAATAGATACCGCTCCGTCGCTTCTTTTGGGGCGTGGAAGGTAGGCATACCCTCTCGCCTCAGGAGTGGAGTTGCGTATCTCATCACTCCGTTGACTTTGACTCTCTTTGTCCCCTGCTCGAGGAGGGCTATAGCGTAAATGTCTTCCTTGGAACGAATGTCTTTCTTTTCGTTCTTAAAGGGCATTGTCTCTAGTGTCCATAGCCTCTCGACATGCTGTAGGAGGGTGGTGTCTTCTTCTGTCACTCTGGAGTGGAGGCAGCTAGTGGCTGCTGTTCGGTTAAGAGACTTAGCGAGGGGGCCTTGTAGTGTCCATCCTAGGCGGGTCTCGACTGCTGCAGGACAGCCTCTGGGCCCTGTGTGGACCCGGTCAATCGGGACGATGAGGTCTGCATGGTCGGAGCCTATCAGCAGGGTCGGGGTGGCACCGTCTATGAGCGGTATAGGTAGTTGACGCAGGTGCACATATTTATCCATCAGCTTGGCGATGGGGTAGGTGTACTGCGACAGGCCTATTTCTTGGCTGGTGAAAGCGTTAGTAATCCTATACCGTCTCTCTGGCTGCCCGCTTGCTGCGATAGTGATGGAGACATTCTCGCCCTTTATCGTCTTTAGATCTCTTCTTATTGTCCGAATCGTCATCTGGTTTTCGCTCCCCCGCAGCCCCAGCTGGGCCGCAGCGGACGCGAGGAGAAGGGTCTTCTCTGACCCATCGTCAAGGACGGCGTAAGTGTCCATGACCTTGTCTTGGTAACTCAATGTTACGCGGACCACCTTTAAGAGCACCCGGGCGCCCCCGCTGCTGGCGGGGTCAATGTACATAACACTTGCCTTTGTGCTGCTTGAGGGTGCAGGCTTTCTTCTGTTACTGTCGTGTAGGACATCTAGGTGGGCTCCGTCACACCGACTACACCTCTTCTTTAAGCGGCAATCGGCTGCCATGTGACTGCGCGCACATCGGTAACAGCGTCGGTTGGACTTTATCCATTGACTCACCTCGTCGGCGGTCATCTTCCTGAACGTGTCACATTGTGACAACCAGTGTTCCTTTTCGCAGTACGGGCACACCATCTTCCACTTCTCTTTCATCGAGGGGGTACTGTGGTTCTTGCTGCTCGGTACTGATTCTGATTGGTGCATGACGGTCACCAATCTGCGGCCATCGTTTGCTCTCCTAGGTCCCTCTCTGGAGCTTGGTGTGCTCCGCATGAACGTATCCAACCGTAGGCTGTTGACTTCTCTCGCCAGGAAGTCGGCTAGGTCTAGGAGGGATGGCTCGGGACCGTTAGGATCACGGTGGTCTCTTTGCCGCCTGAAGCGCTCTTGTCGGGCGGGCGGAAGCTTCTCTAAAATCCTCTCGACATTAGAGTTTGCGTACAGTTCGTGCATACCCTTTTCTCTTTGCGCCCCCAGCATCCCTACCAGGGATTGTACCTTGATAGACAGGTCATCTAGTGAGCGATTGTCTGTGGCTGGGGGTAGGCGGTCAATATGCCTTATCTCTTGTATTACGTAGTCCCATATGCGTCCATATCTTTGGTCGAGTGCTGCTAGAGCCGCGGTGTATGGGGTAGTAGAGGTGGCATAGGCCAGCGCTATATTGTGCGCTCGGGGCACCTTGAGGTGCTTCAGTAGGATAGCATATTTGTACGGTTCATCAGCTACATCGGACATCATTGTCTCTAAGCACATTCGTAGCTCCGTGTACTGTGCTCTGTTCTCGTGTGTGAAGTCCGGAAACGTCGGTGTGCCAATGTATGATGCCATGGATGGCTGGCACATCGGTGAGCGTTGGAAGAGAGGCCTCCTAGGCGAGTTTCCTCTTACGCCTCTTGGTGGGCTGGTACCTGCTGGGTACCATGGCCCGCGTATCCAGGTGCTGTTCCTCGGGGCTGGTCGTGCGTCAAGCTCACCCGTGAATTGAGTCGGGGGTCTGTAGCGCAGAGCCGCGGGGGTAGAGCCTGGGCTGTACTGGACCTCCTGGTCCTGTGGAGTACTGTGCTGCTGTCGGGCTTGACTCTCCTCCTCTCCCTCTTCTTCTTCTGGCAGGTCCTCTAGATCCTGTAGTCGTCTATTTAGCCTCTCCGCGGTGTAGACCGTTTCTTCCTTGTAGCTGGGACTCACTTGGACCGGTCGGGGAAGGGGTTCGGAGGGGGGTATAGGCTCTCTCTGGTGGTCGGGCTCAGGGTCGCTTGATCGGGTAGGGGAGGGTGCCCTTGACCCTTGTCTTGACGATGCCCTGGAGCCTCGTGCGGAGGGAGGGGGGGTTACCCTGGCAATCAGCTGCTCCATTATCTGCGCTTGTAATCGGTCGCGCTCGGCTTCGCGCTTGGTGAGAGCGAGGTCGCGCTCTGCTTCTCTTTGGGCACAGGCAGCGGCGCGCTGGGCTTCGGCCCGGTCCCTTCCCATATTCTCTTCCGTCTGAAGGCGTCTAATCTCTAGACGTATACGATCTTCGTCGCTCCGTTGCTGCGCTTGAAGGCGTTCTCTTTCCATGGAAGAATGTTCGCGCTCACTAAGCGTCTGTGCTTGGAGTCGATCGCGCTCTGTTGAGGCTGCCAGGCTGGCGAGGAATGCCTGTGCCAGCATCTTGTCCGCCTCGCTGGGGGAAGACGCTGGTTGGGGTGATCCGCCCCTGGTAGTACTCGTTGGAGATCCGTTCTCCTGTGGCGAGTCGAGGAGATCCATCTCCGGGGTGCTCGCCTCTCCTTGTAGTGGGTCGAGTTCCATCCCTGGAGGGCTGTCTTTATCCTGGAGCTCTCCGGGGACTACTTCTTCGGTCTTGGCGGGGGGTAAAGTCATGTCAGGTCCCTCCTGGTCTCCACCGTGAGCTTGTTCTGTTACGTTAGAACCCACTAGGGCCTCTATTGGCGGGGTAGCCTGGTCGATAGGGTCGGACATAATTTTACTATCTACTTTTTCCGTGTTTACCGTCTGTAGAAAGCTAGGTAGTATACTGGCAACGTAATCCTCTAAGTACTGAGGTGTCTGCCGTCTACGCTGCGGGCGATCTACTTTAGGAGAACCGTTTTGTGGAGTGTTCATCATTGGCCATGTCAATATTAATACCACTATATTAATATTACACTAGTTACCCTCCGGCTCGAAGGACCAATTGTAACTGAGGGGTACAATTCCCTGACTGTATTGATAAGTATGGTATCATTAAACCACTACAGTCTTATGTACTTTAATTACTGGCCATACAGTACACGATATATATAATGACGAACACTTCCCACAATGAATCGGTTCCACACAAAGTTGTAATTAAGTATTTATTGCAGCAAAAGGTACATAATATACTTCTCTATTTTACTTTGAATGCGCTTATAGGCAAAGGAATGTGCGTAGGCAAATCAATAATGAATGTCCATTCTCTGGTTACGCAGGAGGTAATCATACGACCTGAATCTTAGGGAATTATATCTATGGTACACTAGTAATATATAGCGGGAGATACTGGAAGGGTCCCCCCGGTTGTAAGCCAGCAAGGGTAGAAGATCTGTCGGTAATAGAGAGTCTGGGTCAACGATGATAAGGAGACTCCGAGTACGGGAGATGGTGCAATAAGATCTTGATCCACAGACGAATACAGCTGTTCTCCGTAGCCTGTAGCTCCACAGGGAAGAAAGCTAGCCTGCCTCAGGCTCTCTGAGGCGCAGACTCGACGTGGCTCCTCACAGGGTAAATCCCACACACGTGTGGGCGTCGGCGATTCTCCGCTCCATTAATTACAGGACCAAAAGCAAATATAATCCAGCCATAAATGGCTATGCAGTCGTCGGGTAGATAATCCAGTGTACATGTCCACACGATCCTCGTCTAGGTCTCCTCGGGTGAAAGCGCCATGAAAGCAGCCCAGCCTGGATAAGCACTCTAGCTGGTACGAGGAAACGTTGGCGATGCTGGTCACTGTAGAACTTTAGCCGCACGATACACTATACACAAATAGACTATTACTGACTTAATAGAAATATGTCGCACTCGACGGTATAGCGCCAAACTCTGACACTTCAGTTATTAATTTGCACGCGGTCTCAATGCTCTATTTGGGGCCAAAACAGGCCATACTTCACCGCACGTCGTATCGTGGGTGAGGCTTCAACTTCTTGGGTAACAACACTAATTTTCTCTAAGACTAAGCGCTTCTGTATTCACCTGCGCCATATTTATATGCACGGTGAACAATCTAGTGCCAACCTCATTTCTGTCTCGTATTCTTGGGCAAAGCCGGGCATGTACAGACATGTCTTGACGGTGGCTTTGAACCTGACTCTGGAGGCATGGCCTTGGCGCCTGTGGACCGCTGTCCAATAGGAGAATGAAATATTATGGTCTGTACTAGGCTAAAGGGATATTCCGTGTATATGTACAAGGAATATACAAGGGATATCAAACGATATACAAATATTATGCAATATATATCAATAAATAAATATATATATATTTGGTTTAATCTGATCCTTTGTAACAATTATTATTATTATTATTATTATTATTATTATTATTATTATTATTATTATTATTATTATTATTATTATTATTATTATTATTATTATTATTATTATTATTATTATTATTATTATTATTATTATTATTATTATTATTATTATTATTATTATTATTATTATTATTATTATTATTATTATTTAATTTTTTTTAAGAAGTGGAGACAGGAGAGGGTAGACAGTACTACTAATAAGCCTGCCAGCAATCAATAACCCGTTCCTATCTCCAGTTCAAGTTGTGCTTTATTATTTGTCACATATAGCAGGGTACATGTAGCCTACTGTACATTACAGTGAAATGCTTGGTTCTGTATGCGCCGCCCCCTGTGATTGTTCTTCATAGGATTACAGTAAAACGTTTAAAAGTATAATGCCAAACACTATACAAAATATACAATATACAAAAGTACAAAATGTACCTTTGTATAGAGGTGCAATCAAACTATTGGCCTACTTTGACCCACCTGGCTCTCTGCAGGGACCCACCAGCCATCCGGATGACGACAACAACAACAACAACAACAACAACAACAACAACAACAACAACAACAACAACAACAACAACAACAACAAAACAAAAGGGGAAGCACATTTGTACTAGACACCAAACACCACATTGTTGCTCAACTATATATTTGACCTGTAGGGGGCAGCGGAGCGCAGCTGAAAGTCAGTCAGGGTGGCAGGACAGGAGAAGCAAGAGACGGAACAGGGTTTTAAAAAAGGGCATTTGTCAGTAGAGGAAGTACAGGAGGAGAAAGAGAGGGTGTGGGGGGAGAAGCTGAGTGTAGTGGCCTTTGTGGCAGGAGTGGTTAATGCTACAGCGATGGTTAGCGGTAAGACAGATAGGATGAAGTTAATAGTTAAAGTGGCAGTACAACACGTGGGCATGGAGGGTCTGACATGGGAGGAGGTGGTTAGTGAGTTAGAGAAGGGGATCCTGAGTGATCCAGAAGGCCAGAGTCAGCCCACAGGAGGCCAGGAGGAGTGTCTCACAGTCAGGGAGGAGCAGCAGTAGCTGCACTTCAAGATGGGGAGGGAACATGGACACTGTAGGAGGTAAAGGATACCAGAAGATGGCGCTATTGCCCCAAACAGTTGGTGGCTGACCGCCGTAAAACCCAAGTGGAAGAAGAAGAAGAAGAAGAAGGACTGTGTAAAACAGACTGTACAGTAGGGGGCGGTGTGCGCCTTCAGTGGTCGCGACCCGCCATTAAACCCAGTGAAGAAGAAGAAGAAGAAGAAGAAGAAGAAGAAGAAGAAGAAGAAGAAGACGGCGGTGTCTGCAGAAGCTGCTGTGTGATGATGATGATGATGATGATGATGATGGTGGTGGTGGGGTGAGTGCTAACAAACCACGACCATATTTCATCATTCAATCAGATAATAATATACCCGCCGTGTGTGTTGTTATTATCCGCTAACGGAGTGTGTGTGTTGTGACGTGACGGCGCTGTCCGCAGGTCAGATCGATACAGGCGGCTCTGATACAACATGTCAGTGCTGTCATCACATCACAACAACATGTTTCTTTATATACCTGTAGATACTATATCTATATGTGTACATATCCTTTAACTGTTCTTACTAGTTATGCTCGATTCTTGTACCGGATTTCCTCTCTGGTAAACAAGAATACCCTGAAGACTCTGGCAGGAGCACTCATTCAAGGGTACTATGACTATGCTTGCACCTCATGGTACCAAAGCACCTCAAAGGCGCTAAAAACAAAATTACAAACATCTCAAAACAAACTAGTCAGACTACTGCTTGACCTTACTCCTAGAACCCACCTCACCCCTGCACACTTTGACAACCTAGGATGGCTTAGAGTAGACGACAGAGTACAGCAACTTGCAATGGGCCTGGTCTACAAGATACACTACACGACCAAGGTACCCATGTACATGTCAAAATACTTCCCAAAGGTCAGTGAATACCACAATCACAACACCAGAGGGAGCTCCACAAATCATGTTAAACCCAGATTCGGCACAAACAAGAGACTAAACACGTTTTGCAATTATGCCACATCAATGTGGAACGCCCTACTCACAGCTGTAAAGGAATGTGAATCACTACCCACTTTCAAAAACACTCTCAAAAAACACCTAAGGGAGACTGCAACTCGAAACTGGCCCCTACAAATGTCCGAACACAACCCCCTCCAATGTACAGTAAATGACCAAGTATGGTCTTGTCAATAATCCAATGTACAGTTTTGTTTGTACAGTTGTACAGTGTCCCCCACCCACCCCTCCTACCCAACCCCCCCCCCCCCCCCCCACCCACCCACCCAACCACCTCCAATGTACAGTCCCACCCCCACCTACCCAATCCAATGTACAGTTTCTACGTCAAATGTATATACTTTTTTTTTTTCTGGACTCTTTTTGTATCACAAACAGTACTGTAATTGCAAATCTGGTATGTCATAAATGTATAGATGTAGCAGTACTGTCTATCTGTATGTCATGTATGTCATATATGTTACGATTAATTGAAAATGGGGGACCCTGATGTAAACAAGACGAAAGTCTTTCTCTGGTCTGCATCCCCTTAACAATTGTATGTATTGAGCTGTACTGTACATGGTGTACCCATTCTGCAATCTGTTAATAAAGTTTTCAATCAATCAATCAATTAAATCAATCAATGCTGCTGGCCCAGTATGACTTGATTGATTGATTGATTGATTGATTGATTGAAAACTTTATTAACAGATTACAGAATGGGTACAGTACAGTACAGCTCAATACACACAATTGTTAAGGGGATGCAGACCAGAGAAAGACTTTCGTCTTGTTTACATCAGGGTCCCCCATTTTCAATTCATCATAACATATATGTGACATACATGACATACAGATAGACAGTACTGCTACATCTATACATTTATGACATACCAGATTTGCAAATACAGTACTGATACAAAAAAAATCCAGAAAAAGAGTGTATATACATTTGCCGTAGAAACTGTACATTGGAGGAGGTTGGGTAGGTGGGGTGGGGTGGGGTTGGTTGGGTGGGGGGGGGGGGGGGACACTGTACATTAGGCCTGCCGCGATAAGCAATAAATCGATTAATTGCCGCGATAATTAAAATTAATGCAATGATTTTGACGGGCGCGATTAATTGCTATTTGCGCGTTTGTTTTAATGAGGCGGAACCAGTCCAGTACCCCTCGTCAGTCACTCCGTGTGGGGGGCCGCTGGCCTTACTACAGAGCACAGCACGGGAGCTCCGTGGGGCACTAGCAACGCCACATATAGCTTAACTACATTTCTCAATAGTGTTGCTCCTTTTAACCAAATAGCGTTCTTTGTAGTGTAACGTTAGCTATTTTTAGACCCAAGTAGTTACTCGCTACTGCCCGGAGAAACTGGACTGCTAAATAAAGATTAAAGATCTAGTGTTGATGCTCATTCAATGCCAACAACATTAGCTAAATAGCCAACAAACGAAATACAACGTATAGCATAGCTACAACACAGAATAACGTTAATACAATTACATGCATCATTGTTTACAATGAACGGGTGGGACTAGTCAAAGGACTGGACACGGGGACAAGTTAAACATGAATTAATTTATTATAACAGGTAATCGAGTTGCGCTCCCGTGCCTACGCACCACAGCTATTCTATTCTATACGGCTTTGACGCTTCCTCCTCATCGTTGATTGCCTGTAGTAGCTGCATCTAACGTTAGTAGCTAACGTTAAAACTAACCTAAAGTTAGTTGCTCACCAACAATCTCAACATTTGTTTTATCATTAGCTCAAAAACACAGAACCGGACGATACAAGTTGGCCGCTCATAGATGCTGCTAGGATAATAACAACAATACTTCCGCTCCGGTCGGTGGGCTTCAAAATAAAAGTCTAAACACCGGAAAAGACGGAGCGGTGGGCTTCAAAATAAAAGTTTTGGGAAATAAATTTCTCAAAAAAAAATTCTCTAACCGGTCGCAATAATATCGCTTATCGCGATATTTTCGGGGGCAATTAATCGCCCAGCAAAATGTGTTATCGTGGCAGGCCTACTGTACATTGTACATTGGAAAGCCATACTTGGTCTTTACTGTACAACTGGGTTCGGACATTTACAGGGGCCAGTTTCGAATTGCAGTCTCCCGTAGGTGTTCTTTGAGAGTGTTTTTGAAAGTGGGTAGTGATTCACATTCCTTTACAGCTTTGGGTAGGGCGTTCCACATTGATGTGGCATAATTGCGAAACGTGTTTAGTCCCTTATTTGAGCCGAATCTGGGTTTAACATGATTTGTGGAACTCCCTCTGGTGTTGTGGTTGTGGTATTCACTGACCTTTGGGAAGTATTTTGACATGTACATGGGTACCTTGGTCGTGTAGGTAATTTCGTCTTTCCTTGTGACAATATTGTCACCCACTGTAACTGAGAAGCCGTCGGTCTTGCTGAGTTTGTTATTTGATCCGAAGAGAATGGACTCTGTTTTGCCCATGTGTAATGATAGTTTGTTATCAGCGAGCCAGGTGCAGATTTTGCCTAGTTCTGAGCTGAGGGTTTTTTCAACCTGCAACTTGTTCTTGTCAGAGACCAGCAGGGCTGAGTCGTCCGCAAACAGGAACAAGTTGCAGTCACAGGCTGACGACATGTCATTTGCATAAATTAGGAAGAGTAGCGGTCCTAGTATGCTTCCTTGTGGAACACCACAGCTCACTGTGAGGGGGGGGGGGGGGATAGGGTACCGTTTACCTCCACCATCTGTTCCCTCCCCTCAAGGTAGGATTGCATCCAGCTCACTGATAGACTATCAAAACCAATTGCTTTTAGCTTGTCAATCAGAATGGTGTGATTGACAGTGTCGAAGGCCTTTTGTAGGTCCAGCATGACCATGCCGCAGTATTTGCCCGCGTCCACCTCTTGTTTGATGTGGTCGTTTAAATAGAGAAGGCATGTGTCAGTGGAGTGGGATGTTCTGAAGCCTCTTGCTGAGTTTGTTATTTGAACCGAAGAGAATGGACTCTGTTTTGCCCAGGTGTAATGATAGTTTGTTGTCGTTGAGCCATATGCAGATTTTGCCTTACTGTATCACTGTATAATAATAGTATAATTTCACAATAAATGCACTTCTCAATCTGCACACTCCATGATCATGACCTGTCGGTGTCAGTTACATGATGAGAGACAGACAGACGGGCGGAGGGAGGGAGGGAGGGAGGGAGAGAGAGGGAGAGAGAGGGAGAGAGGGAGGGAGAGAGAGGGAGAGAGAGGGAGAGAGAGGGAGAGAGAGGGAGAGAGAGAGAGAGAGGGAGAGAGGGAGAGAGGGAGAGAGGGAGAGAGGGAGAGAGAGAGAGAGGGAGAGAGGGAGAGAGAGAGAGAGAGAGAGTGTGAGTGAGTGAGTGAGTGAGTGAGTGAGTGAGTGAGTGAGTGAGTGAGTGAGTGAGTGAGTGAGTGAGTGAGTGTCTGAGTGAGTGAGTGAGTGAGTGAGTGAGTGAGTGCCTGTGGGGGGAGGGTCTAGTTGTGGTGGGCCTGCCTGTGGGGGGAGGGTCTAGTTGTGGTGGGTCTGCCTGTGGGGGGAGGGTCTAGTTGTGGTGGGTCTGCCTGTGGGGGGAGGGTCTAGTTGTGGTGGGTCTGCCTGTGGGGGGAGGGTCTAGTTGTGGTGGGTCTGCCTGTGGGGGGAGGGTCTAGTTGTGGTGGGTCTGTCTGTGGGGGGAGGGTCTAGTTGTGGTGGGTCTGTCTGTGGGGGGAGGGTCTAGTTGTGGTGGGTCTGTCTGTGGGGGGAGGGTCTAGTTGTGGTGGGTCTGTCTGTGGGGGGAGGGTCTAGTTGTGGTGGGTCTGTCTGTGGGGGGAGGGTCTAGTTGTGGTGGGTCTGCCTGTGGGGGGAGGGTCTAGTTGTGGTGGGTCTGCCTGTGGGGGGAGGGTCTAGTTGTGGTGGGTCTGCCTGTGGGGGGAGGGTCTAGTTGTGGTGGGTCTGCCTGTGGGGGGAGGGTCTAGTTGTGGTGGGTCTGTCTGTGGGGGGAGGGTCTAGTTGTGGTGGGCCTGTCTGTGGGGGGAGGGTCTAGTTGTGGTGGGTGGGCCTGCCTGTGGGGGGAGGGTCTAGTTGTGGTGGGTCTGCCTGTGGGGGGAGGGTCTAGTTGTGGTGGGTCTGCCTGTGGGGGGAGGGTCTAGTTGTGGTGGGTCTGCCTGTGGGGGGAGGGTCTAGTTGTGGTGGGTCTGTCTGTGGGGGGAGGGTCTAGTTGTGGTGGGCCTGCCTGTGGGGGGAGGGTCTAGTTGTGGTGGGTCTGTCTGTGGGGGGAGGGCCTGCCTGTGGGGGGAGGGTCTAGTTGTGGTGGGTCTGTCTGTGGGGGGAGGGTCTAGTTGTGGTGGGCCTGCCTGTGGGGGGAGGGCCTGCCTGTGGGGGGAGGGTCTAGTTGTGGTGGGTCTGTCTGTGGGGGGAGGGCCTGCCTGTGGGGGGAGGGTCTAGTTGTGGTGGGTCTGTCTGTGGGGGGAGGGTCTAGTTGTGGTGGGTCTGTCTGTGGGGGGAGGGTCTAGTTGTGGTGGGCCTGCCTGTGGGGGGAGGGTCTAGTTGTGGTGGGTGGGCCTGCCTGTGGGGTATTGTGGAGGGCTGCCACAAATTAGATTCAAGATTAGATTCAAATGTATCGTCATCATGCGGCACAAGTACAGTACAACAAAAATACGTTTGACATCCAACTAGAGTGCAAAGTTAACAGTAAAGTGCAACATACAATGTACAGGTGATTAAACTGGGTATAAAATATATAAATGAGTACTACTGAGTAATAGTGCTGATCAGATATGTACTGTACAGAGGTGTAGTATTAATATGTACAGTGATACAGGTATATAAAGGCACTATGGTCGTAGCAGCAGTGTAACTAGTAAGAGTAGGTAAGGGATATATAGCTGTATATAGTATCTACAGATATGCAAAATGATTATGTGCAGGTATGTACAGACGGGTGGATTGATATACAGTATATATGGTAATTAATATATATATATATAAATACGGTATATACAGCATTATTGTACATGCTAATGCTATCATACAGTTATATGGGTTATATGCAGGTGTATATAGGAGGAATATATGCAGACAGATATGGATATATATTAAATGCAGTAAATATAAATATATTCAAGATTCGAGATTCAAGAATCAAGATTGTTTATTGTCATATGTTAAACACAGTTAAACAGACAGTTTGCCATACAGTGAAAATCTTACTCTGCTAGTCCGCCCTTCACACAAAATCACACAGTACTTAACTAAAACATATTTAAATACAAGCGAGTGCTAGAAAATAATGTAAAAATAGATCAATATAATATATACAAGGCACAGTGAGTAACATTCAGTTCAGTGTTTACATGTGAATGGAGGTCACAGCGGGTCACAGCGGGTCACAGCGGGTCACAGCGGGTCACAGTGAGGTCACAGCGGGTCACAGCGGTTCACAGCGGGTCACAGTGGGTCACAGCGGGTCACAGTGAGGTCACAGCGGGTCACAGCGGGTCACAGTGAGGTCACAGCGGGTCACAGCGGGTCACAGAGGGTCACAGTGAGGTCACAGCGGGTCACAGCGGGTCACAGTGAGGTCACAGCGGGTCACAGCGGGTCACAGCGGGTCACAGTAAGGTCACAGCAGCAGTCGGGTCAGAGTGTAATGTATAATATAATGTATATATGCGGCATATACAGCACTGTTGTACATGCTATACAGAGTATATGGGTAGACTAGTGGGGTGGGTAGTTAAGATTATTATGATGACTGTGATTACAGTGTAGGGCAGCTGTAGACAGTGAAGGTACACAGTGAGTAGGTAGGCAACAGAGAAATAAACCTATGTTCCCTGGTAACAGACACCAACAGGGAGAGGTGGCCTCGCGTGAGAGCAGCATGTTGTTTTAGAACAACTTGTGATGCATGTTCTTGGTCCAGACCTGGCTAAAGGACATTACTGGTGCAACAACGCTGATGGAAGCCTGTCCTCCAAAATATAAATACCATCAGTCAGTCGGCCGGGCTAAACAGGAAAGGGGGAGGGATCGCTGCTATTTTATCCACATCGTTTGCATGTAATGACATTGACCTGGTGAATCATTTGAATACCTTGTTGTTATTGAGCTCAAAGCTGAGTCATCACATTATACCAACCACCGAATCATCTGTAGGAATTCTCAGAGCTAATCTCTCAGTCGGCGTCATTAGGTGTGAAACATGAATCATGCATGGGGATCTGAATATTCATATACATTTAGTAATTTAGTCCATATTAGTAAGAAGAACGACCCCAAGGCTATTGAGCTCATAGACCTAGTGGACAGCGTTGAGCCAACACAACATGTAAATGAACCCACTGGCTGACATGGTGACCCCTAGATTTAGTGATGACCACAACGCTGAACATTGATAACGTGTCACTGACACTTGTCTGTCCCTCCGTCTGCTCATTTATTCATGTCCCTAGACACATCTATCCATGTCTTTCATCAGCATGTCTTCATGTACATCTCAGCCTGTCTGTGGCTACTGTAGTGGTCAAGATCTATTTGTGGCCGGAAGGCCAGTGCATCTGTTGCTGAGAGTCACAGGCCCACAGCCCAAGCACTGACCACGGTGTTGGCTGACCAGAGGAGCTGATGACAGGATCTGCAATATGTATAATATCTATGAATCAATCCATTTATCTATTGTACTAAGAATGTATAGACGAATATCTACAAATGTGTGTACCATTAAAGTGTGTTATTGATTTGATTTGATTTGAAATCTTTATTTCGAACATGTAAATACATACAAACAATATCAAATCAAAACAAATCATTGATCAAGAAATTAAATGGGAAAAAATCTAGATAAATAAAACAAAAGCAAAACATAACTCAACATTTACACGTTCGAAAAGGAGTAGGAAGAAGCATACACTTATTTAATCCTACCCCTTTATTCCACTACTCAAATGAGTGTGTATACTCATTTAAAACCTTACAAAACAAATATATATATATATATATGCAAAAAAAAAACGATATATGTAAAACATGAAAGAAATAAAGTAAAAATGTAAACACCCGTTATATTGTATTAAAACAGCAAAATGTGTCACCGTGAGCCCAGCCTGTCCTCCAGGAGACCCACTGTAGTTCTAGATCCTGGCTGTTTTAACTGTCACCATGTGTAGTCGGTGAGAGCCACCTCATTCTGTTTTAACTGTCACCATGTATAGTCGGTGAGAGCCACCTCATTCTGTTTTAACTGTCACCATGTATAGTCGGTGAGAGCCACCTCATTCTGTTTTAACTGTCACCATGTATAGTCGGTGAGAGCCACCTCATTCTGTTTTAACTGTCACCATGTGTAGTCGGTGAGAGCCACCTCATTCTGTTTTAACTGTCACCTTGTATAGTCGGTGAGAGCCACCTCATTCTGTTTTAACTGTCACCATGTGTAGTCGGTGAGAGCCACCTCATTCTGTTTTAACTGTCACCATGTATAGTCGGTGAGAGCCACCTCATTCTGTTTTAACTGTCACCATGTGTAGTCAGTGAGAGCCACCTCATTCTGTTTTAACTGTCACCATGTGTAGTCAGTGAGAGCCACCTCATTCTGTTTTAACTGTCACCATGTATAGTCGGTGAGAGCCACCTCATTCTGTTTTAACTGTCACCATGTGTAGTCAGTGAGAGCCACCTCATTCTGTTTTAACTGTCACCATGTATAGTCGGTGAGAGCCACCTCATTCTGTTTTAACTGTCACCATGTGTAGTCAGTGAGAGCCACCTCATTCTGTTTTAACTGTCACCATGTGTAGTCAGTGAGAGCCACCTCATTCTGTTTTAACTGTCACCATGTGTAGTCGGTGAGAGCCACCTCATTCTGTTTTAACTGTCACCATGTGTAGTCAGTGAGAGCCACCTCATTCTGTTTTAACTGTCACCATGTGTAGTCAGTGAGAGCCACCTCATTCTGTTTTAACTGTCACCATGTGTAGTCGGTGAGAGCCACCTCATGTTTTAACTGTCACCATGTGTAGTCGGTGAGAGCCACCTCATTCTGTTTTAACTGTCACCATGTGTAGTCAGTGAGAGCCACCTCATTCTGTTTTAACTGTCACCATGTGTAGTCAGTGAGAGCCACCTCATTCTGTTTTAACTGTCACCATGTGTAGTCAGTGAGAGCCACCTCATTCTGTTTTAACTGTCACCATGTATAGTCGGTGAGAGCCACCTCATTCTGTTTTAACTGTCACCATGTGTAGTCGGTGAGAGCCACCTCATTCTGTTTTAACTGTCACCATGTGTAGTCAGTGAGAGCCACCTCATTCTGTTTTAACTGTCACCATGTGTAGTCAGTGAGAGCCACCTCATTCTGTTTTAACTGTCACCATGTGTAGTCGGTGAGAGCCACCTCATGTTTTAACTGTCACCATGTGTAGTCGGTGAGAGCCACCTCATTCTGTTTTAACTGTCACCATGTGTAGTCAGTGAGAGCCACCTCATTCTGTTTTAACTGTCACCATGTATAGTCGGTGAGAGCCACCTCATTCTGTTTTAACTGTCACCATGTATAGTCGGTGAGAGCCACCTCATTCTGTTTTAACTGTCACCATGTGTAGTCAGTGAGAGCCACCTCATTCTGTTTTAACTGTCACCATGTGTAGTCAGTGAGAGCCACCTCATTCTGTTTTAACTGTCACCATGTATAGTCGGTGAGAGCCACCTCATTCTGTTTTAACTGTCACCATGTATAGTCGGTGAGAGCCACCTCATTCTGTTTTAACTGTCACCATGTGTAGTCAGTGAGAGCCACCTCATTCTGTTTTAACTGTCACCATGTGTAGTCAGTGAGAGCCACCTCATTCTGTTTTAACTGTCACCATGTATAGTCGGTGAGAGCCACCTCATGTTTTAACTGTCACCATGTATAGTCAGTGAGAGCCACCTCATGTTTTAACTGTCACCATGTATAGTCGGTGAGAGCCACCTCATGTTTTAACTGTCACCATGTATAGTCGGTGAGAGCCACCTCATGTTTTAACTGTCACCATGTATAGTCAGTGAGAGCCACCTCATGTTTTAACTGTCACCATGTATAGTCGGTGAGAGCCACCTCATGTTTTAACTGTCACCATGTATAGTCGGTGAGAGCCACCTCATGTTTTAACTGTCACCATGTATAGTCGGTGAGAGCCACCTCATGTTTTAACTGTCACCATGTATAGTCGGTGAGAGCCACCTCATGTTTTAACTGTCACCATGTATAGTCGGTGAGAGCCACCTCATTCTGTTTTAACTGTCACCATGTATAGTCGGTGAGAGCCACCTCATGTTTTAACTGTCACCATGTATAGTCGGTGAGAGCCACCTCATGTTTTAACTGTCACCATGTATAGTCGGTGAGAGCCACCTCATGTTTTAACTGTCACCATGTATAGTCGGTGAGAGCCACCTCATTCTGTTTTAACTGTCACCATGTATAGTCGGTGAGAGCCACCTCATGTTTTAACTGTCACCATGTGTAGTCGGTGAGAGCCACCTCATGTTTTAACTGTCACCATGTGTAGTCGGTGAGAGCCACCTCATTCTGTTTTAACTGTCACCATGTATAGTCGGTGAGAGCCGCCTCATTCTGTTTTAACTGTCACCATGTATAGTCGGTGAGAGCCACCTCATGTTTTAACTGTCACCATGTATAGTCGGTGAGAGCCACCTCATTCTGTTTTAACTGTCACCATGTATAGTCAGTGAGAGCCACCTCATGTTTTAACTGTCACCATGTATAGTCGGTGAGAGCCACCTCATGTTTTAACTGTCACCATGTATAGTCGGTGAGAGCCACCTCATGTTTTAACTGTCACCATGTATAGTCGGTGAGAGCCACCTCATTCTGTTTTAACTGTCACCTTGTATAGTCGGTGAGAGCCACCTCATTCTGTTTTAACTGTCACCATGTATAGTCGGTGAGAGCCGCCTCATTCTGTTTTAACTGTCACCATGTATAGTCGGTGAGAGCCACCTCATTCTGTTTTAACTGTCACCATGTATAGTCGGTGAGAGCCACCTCATTCTGTTTTAACTGTCACCATGTATAGTCGGTGAGAGCCACCTCATTCTGTTTTAACTGTCACCATGTATAGTCGGTGAGAGCCGCCTCATTCTGTTTTAACTGTCACCATGTATAGTCGGTGAGAGCCACCTCATTCTGTTTTAACTGTCACCATGTATAGTCGGTGAGAGCCACCTCATGTTTTAACTGTCACCATGTATAGTCGGTGAGAGCCACCTCATTCTGTTTTAACTGTCACCATGTATAGTCGGTGAGAGCCACCTCATTCTGTTTTAACTGTCACCATGTATAGTCGGTGAGAGCCACCTCATGTTTTAACTGTCACCATGTATAGTCGGTGAGAGCCACCTCATGTTTTAACTGTCACCTTGTATAGTCGGTGAGAGCCACCTCATGTTTTAACTGTCACCATGTATAGTCGGTGAGAGCCACCTCATGTTTTAACTGTCACCATGTATAGTCGGTGAGAGCCACCTCATGTTTTAACTGTCACCATGTATAGTCGGTGAGAGCCACCTCATGTTTTAACTGTCACCATGTATAGTCGGTGAGAGCCACCTCATATTTTAACTGTCACCATGTATAGTCGGTGAGAGCCACCTCATTCTGTTTTAACTGTCACCATGTATAGTCGGTGAGAGCCACCTCATATTTTAACTGTCACCATGTATAGTCGGTGAGAGCCACCTCATGTTTTAACTGTCACCATGTATAGTCGGTGAGAGCCACCTCATTCTGTTTTAACTGTCACCATGTATAGTCGGTGAGAGCCACCTCATTCTGTTTTAACTGTCACCATGTGTAGTCGGTGAGAGCCACCTCATTCTGTTTTAACTGTCACCTTGTATAGTCGGTGAGAGCCACCTCATTCTGTTTTAACTGTCACCATGTATAGTCAGTGAGAGCCGCCTCATTCTGTTTTAACTGTCACCATGTATAGTCGGTGAGAGCCACCTCATGTTTTAACTGTCACCATGTATAGTCGGTGAGAGCCACCTCATGTTTTAACTGTCACCATGTATAGTCGGTGAGAGCCACCTCATTCTGTTTTAACTGTCACCATGTATAGTCGGTGAGAGCCGCCTCATTCTGTTTTAACTGTCACCATGTATAGTCGGTGAGAGCCACCTCATTCTGTTTTAACTGTCACCATGTATAGTCGGTGAGAGCCACCTCATTCTGTTTTAACTGTCACCTTGTATAGTCGGTGAGAGCCACCTCATTCTGTTTTAACTGTCACCATGTATAGTCGGTGAGAGCCGCCTCATTCTGTTTTAACTGTCACCATGTGTAGTCGGTGAGAGCCACCTCATTCTGTTTTAACTGTCACCATGTATAGTCGGTGAGAGCCACCTCATTCTGTTTTAACTGTCACCATGTATAGTCGGTGAGAGCCACCTCATGTTTTAACTGTCACCATGTATAGTCGGTGAGAGCCACCTCATGTTTTAACTGTCACCATGTGTAGTCGGTGAGAGCCACCTCATGTTTTAACTGTCACCATGTATAGTCGGTGAGAGCCGCCTCATTCTGTTTTAACTGTCACCATGTATAGTCGGTGAGAGCCACCTCATTCTGTTTTAACTGTCACCATGTATAGTCGGTGAGAGCCACCTCATTCTGTTTTAACTGTCACCATGTATAGTCGGTGAGAGCCACCTCATTCTGTTTTAACTGTCACCATGTATAGTCAGTGAGAGCCACCTCATTCTGTTTTAACTGTCACCATGTGTAGTCGGTGAGAGCCACCTCATTCTGTTTTAACTGTCACCATGTGTAGTCGGTGAGAGCCACCTCATTCTGTTTTAACTGTCACCATGTATAGTCGGTGAGAGCCACCTCATGTTTTAACTGTCACCATGTATAGTCGGTGAGAGCCACCTCATTCTGTTTTAACTGTCACCATGTGTAGTCGGTGAGAGCCGCCTCATTCTGTTTTAACTGTCACCATGTATAGTCGGTGAGAGCCACCTCATTCTGTTTTAACTGTCACCATGTATAGTCGGTGAGAGCCACCTCATTCTGTTTTAACTGTCACCATGTATAGTCGGTGAGAGCCACCTCATGTTTTAACTGTCACCATGTATAGTCGGTGAGAGCCACCTCATTCTGTTTTAACTGTCACCATGTATAGTCGGTGAGAGCCACCTCATTCTGTTTTAACTGTCACCATGTATAGTCGGTGAGAGCCACCTCATATTTTAACTGTCACCTTGTATAGTCGGTGAGAGCCACCTCATTCTGTTTTAACTGTCACCATGTATAGTCGGTGAGAGCCACCTCATTCTGTTTTAACTGTCACCATGTATAGTCGGTGAGAGCCACCTCATTCTGTTTTAACTGTCACCATGTATAGTCGGTGAGAGCCACCTCATTCTGTTTTAACTGTCACCATGTATAGTCGGTGAGAGCCACCCAGGGTACAAAATAGTCACACGCCCACCGCCACAGGCTTGTAGATTTAATGTTTGGCCGTCATAAATTAAGGCCTGGGCGCCATCTGGCGGCCAACAAAATCCACTGCATGCGTCGGCTAGAGCTGCGGCTGAATACCGCGTCACCGCTGTTTTTTATCATAATAATAAAGTTGGCTTGCGGCTCTGCAGATATACCCTACTCGGTTCCAAGCGACCCTATTGGTCCAGCCTGGCTCTGCGGCTCTGCAGATACCCCCTACTCGACGCGTCACACTTTGTAGCCTCTGAACGAAAACAGAACGCCGCGCCGCCATCTTTACTGCCTCGCTAAGGATGCATTTCATTCAGGATTTGTTTGCGACAGAACCAAGTGCAATAAACACTTGCATCCCCATTCCCCACACGGAGACAAACGGAGTAGTAGTACCTGGCTGCAGTGGAAAAGGAACAAAGTACCAGGTGCCTAAAGCGGGTCGAGTCGAGTAGGTACTATGCAGTGGAAAAGCGCCATTAGACTAGAGGCAGGCTATAAGAGTAGACTACTAAAAAAAAAAAATGCATTCAAACTTTTTTTTTTTTTGTGCGCACTGTGCGGATATTTAATTTTGCATTTGATTTGACCAAATATGTGGAGGCATATTTTGTACCCTGGTTATTTCGCGTTTGTAACGTCATAACATCAGTGGAGGCTGCTGACTGATTAATAATAAGCTCTCTTTATTTCGCGGAGCATAATGTATAATGTTATTTCGCGTTTGTAACGTCATAACATCAGTGGAGGCTGCTGACTGATTAACTCGTAACGTCATAAACAGGGTACAAAATAGTCACACGCCCACCGCCACAGGCTTGTAGATTTAATGTTTGGCCGTCATAAATTAAGGCCTGGGCGCCATCTGGCGGCCAACAAAATCCACTGCATGCGTCGGCTAGAGCTGCGGCTGAATACCGCGTCACAGCTGTTTTTTATCATAATAATAAAGTTGGCTTGCGGCTCTGCAGATATACCCTACTCGGTTCCAAGCGACCCTATTGGTCCAGCCTGGCTCTGCGGCTCTGCAGATACCCCCTACTCGACGCGTCACACTTTGTAGCCTCTGAACGAAAACAGAACGCCGCGCCGCCATCTTTACTGCCTCGCTAAGGATGCATTTCATTCAGGATTTGTTTGCGACAGAACCAAGTGCAATAAACACTTGCATCCCCATTCCCCACACGGAGACAAACGGAGTAGTAGTACCTGGCTGCAGTGGAAAAGGAACAAAGTACCAGGTGCCTAAAGCGGGTCGAGTCGAGTAGGTACTATGCAGTGGAAAAGCGCCATTAGACTAGAGGCAGGCTATAAGAGTAGACTACTAAAAAAAAAAAAATGCATTCAAACTTTTTTTTTTTTGTGCGCACTGTGCGGATATTTAATTTTGCATTTGATTTGACCAAATATGTGGAGGCATATTTTGTACCGTGGTTATTTCGCGTTTGTAACGTCATAACATCAGTGGAGGCTGCTGACTGATTAATAATAAGCTCTCTTTATTTCGCGGAGCATAATGTATAATGTTATTTCGCGTTTGTAACGTCATAACATCAGTGGAGGCTGCTGACTGATTAACTCGTAACGTCATAAACCAACTACCAGATTCACTCGTCACTGTACATCAGTGGAGGCTGCGTAACTGACTAACTGATTAACTAGAAACTGCACATTGAGGGGGTTTGAATCACGCTACATCAGTGGAGGCTGCTGACCAGATTATTATTATATTATATTAGGGGTGGACGGTATTATTATTATTATCTATTATTATATTATTATTCCATACAAGGCTGGATGCATTACAGACTCCGCTAACATCCCTTGTTGCCTTGTAGGTGGCAAGTATGGATTTGTTTATCTTGTTTGAAGTTGTTTTAATATGTTATTTAATTCTTTTGCTTCCATATTGTAAATAAATTCGCAATAAATTATTTGCATTTAAAACTATTAACGCTGACTCATTCCTTCAGTCCACTCAAAATTATGCTAATATTCCTTATGTTGTTTATGATATTAATTGAAAATAGCATACGAGAGTATTATATAGTAATAATAACACATGGCGATATACTAAAAAGCTATTTATAATTTTTGGCTGGTAAAAAATCTGGATGGCTGGTAGTTTTTAAAATCTACCAGCCAAATGGCTGGTAAGTCAAAAAGTTAAGTTTGTTCCCTGGTAGTCGGTGAGAGCCGCCTCATTCTGTTTTAACTGTCACCATGTATAGTCGGTGAGAGCCACCTCATGTTTTAACTGTCACCATGTATAGTCGGTGAGAGCCGCCTCATTCTGTTTTAACTGTCACCATGTATAGTCGGTAGGGATGCCCCCCGGACCCCGGTTTTAAACGGGAACCGGTACTATATTAGAAAATACCGGAGTATTTATATGCTCTGACGTCCTCGGTACTGCTATCGATACTCTAGAGAAATTATTATTATTATTATTATTATTTAAAAGTTGCGAACGATCCTCTCTGTCTCTGCACGAGAAGCGAGCCGCAGCCAGCGAGTCAATTATTACACACACTCGCTAGTGCTACACATAGACATCCGGGTACTACATACGGGTACTCCTTAATGAAAGTCCCCGACGCCCCGTGCTATAGCGCTCTGCACACAGACAGCAGCTCTGCATGCACTGAGTCGTGATCATGGCGGATAGAGCGAAGCGTTCTAAAGTATGGATATACTTTACAAGGGTCAATGCCGACAATGCACGTTGCCACAAGTGCAACAAAACATTTGCCAGTAAGGGTGGCAATACGAGCAAATCAATTTATCAAAACATCTGTTGGCAAAACATGATATTAGTGTGCAGAAATGCGCGTATTCGACTGCCTTGCGCGCAGTGTTCCATCTGCATCCACTGCAGCCGTAACCGTAAGCCAAGATACGGAGTTGCCTAGGCTAATAACGAATTATTACAAATAGGCTAATAAACAAAACAATTGTTTAGCTACAAATACTACAATCTAAACTTTTTATAGATCGTCAAGCTGAGGCGTCAGCCACTATGTCCCAGGCCAGTGAGCCCAGGGCCACCACACATCCTCCCTCGACCTCCCTCCACCACCCAAAGTCCTTTCTCCCTAGCAGCTAGAGGAAGGATGACAGAGGATAGGGTGAACCAGTGTCACAGTTCTGTTAGCCTTTTGCATTTGTTGTTTATTATAAAAAGTCTATAATTCAGAGTCAGACACATTTAAAACATTGTTGCTGCTGTTGCTGAAGAAATTATATTAATTTATTATATTTATTTATAAAGTTATATAAAAGAACATTGCTGCTGCTGTTGCTGAAGAAATTATATTTATTTATAATACTTATTTATAAAGTTGTATTTATAAATAATAAAGCAATGTTGATTCTGTTCTTAATTAATTGTCTTTTTTTCTTGCAAAAAAAGAACCAAAAAGAACCGATAAGAGTATCGATAAAGTACCGAACCGTTAAGCAGTATCGATAAGAGTAGTAGTATCGATAAAATCCTAACGATACCCATCCCTAATAGTCGGTGAGAGCCACCTCATGTTTTAACTGTCACCATGTATAGTCGGTGAGAGCCACCTCATTCTGTTTTAACTGTCACCATGTATAGTCGGTGAGAGCCACCTCATGTTTTAACTGTCACCATGTATAGTCGGTGAGAGCCGCCTCATTCTGTTTTAACTGTCACCATGTATAGTCGGTGAGAGCCACCTCATGTTTTAACTGTCACCATGTATAGTCGGTGAGAGCCGCCTCATTCTGTTTTAACTGTCACCATGTGTAGTCGGTGAGAGCCACCTCATGTTTTAACTGTCACCATGTATAGTCGGTGAGAGCCACCTCATGTTTTAACTGTCACCATGTATAGTCGGTGAGAGCCACCTCATTCTGTTTTAACTGTCACCATGTGTAGTCGGTGAGAGCCACCTCATTCTGTTTTAACTGTCACCATGTATAGTCGGTGAGAGCCGCCTCATTCTGTTTTAACTGTCACCATGTGTAGTCGGTGAGAGCCACCTCATGTTTTAACTGTCACCATGTATAGTCGGTGAGAGCCACCTCATGTTTTAACTGTCACCATGTATAGTCGGTGAGAGCCACCTCATTCTGTTTTAACTGTCACCATGTATAGTCGGTGAGAGCCACCTCATGTTTTAACTGTCACCATGTATAGTCGGTGAGAGCCACCTCATGTTTTAACTGTCACCATGTGTAGTCGGTGAGAGCCACCTCATTCTGTTTTAACTGTCACCATGTATAGTCGGTGAGAGCCACCTCATTCTGTTTTAACTGTCACCATGTATAGTCGGTGAGAGCCACCTCATGTTTTAACTGTCACCATGTGTAGTCGGTGAGAGCCACCTCATGTTTTAACTGTCACCTTGTATAGTCGGTGAGAGCCACCTCATTCTGTTTTAACTGTCACCATGTATAGTCGGTGAGAGCCACCTCATTCTGTTTTAACTGTCACCTTGTATAGTCGGTGAGAGCCACCTCATTCTGTTTTAACTGTCACCATGTATAGTCGGTGAGAGCCGCCTCATTCTGTTTTAACTGTCACCATGTGTAGTCGGTGAGAGCCACCTCATTCTGTTTTAACTGTCACCATGTATAGTCGGTGAGAGCCACCTCATTCTGTTTTAACTGTCACCATGTATAGTCGGTGAGAGCCACCTCATGTTTTAACTGTCACCATGTATAGTCGGTGAGAGCCACCTCATGTTTTAACTGTCACCATGTGTAGTCGGTGAGAGCCACCTCATTCTGTTTTAACTGTCACCATGTATAGTCGGTGAGAGCCACCTCATGTTTTAACTGTCACCATGTATAGTCGGTGAGAGCCACCTCATTCTGTTTTAACTGTCACCATGTATAGTCGGTGAGAGCCACCTCATTCTGTTTTAACTGTCACCATGTATAGTCGGTGAGAGCCACCTCATTCTGTTTTAACTGTCACCATGTATAGTCGGTGAGAGCCACCTCATTCTGTTTTAACTGTCACCATGTATAGTCGGTGAGAGCCACCTCATTCTGTTTTAACTGTCACCATGTGTAGTCGGTGAGAGCCACCTCATTCTGTTTTAACTGTCACCATGTATAGTCGGTGAGAGCCACCTCATGTTTTAACTGTCACCATGTATAGTCGGTGAGAGCCACCTCATGTTTTAACTGTCACCATGTATAGTCGGTGAGAGCCACCTCATTCTGTTTTAACTGTCACCATGTATAGTCTGTGAGAGCCACCTCATGTTTTAACTGTCACCATGTATAGTCGGTGAGAGCCACCTCATTCTGTTTTAACTGTCACCATGTATAGTCGGTGAGAGCCACCTCATTCTGTTTTAACTGTCACCATGTATAGTCGGTGAGAGCCGCCTCATTCACTCCAACACCAAGCAGAAGTTATAAAAGCCATTGTGATGGAAGGAGCTGGACGCACTCTCCTGCTGAGTCCAGAGCCCAGTAGAACCTGCGTCCACTCTCACTCCTGCTGGACCCAGAGCCCAGTAGAACCTGCGTCCACTCTCAGCTGTTTGTGTAAATATACTCTGTAATATTGAATATTCATACATCTCTGATTGCTAAACCCTCTCCTCACTCAAGGTGAATCTCTAATGAACGCGACAGCTGCAATTCTTGTATGAAAGGTGCTATTATATAAATATATAATTATATATATATTATGTATTATTATAATAATAATAATACATAATATCAGTCAAATTTGTATCTTAGGTTTTCGATAGATCTTCACCGAGCAGCTTTCGATCAGTGAAGCATCCATGAGATCACATTCTGATATCTTGTATATGTTTTGAAAAACGTTTCATGTTTTGCGAAGCAGTGTGCTGTAAGACCTCTCCTCTCTCTATCTCTCTGTTTCTTTCTCTTCCCTCCCTCCCTCCCTCCCTCCCTCCCTCCCTCCCTCCCTCCCTCCTCTCCTCCCTCCCTCCTCCCTCCCTCCCTCCCTCCCTCCCTCCTTCCTCCTTCCTCCCCTCCTCTCCTCCTCCCCTCCCTCCCTCCCTCCCTCCCTCCCTCCCTCCCTCCCTCCCTCCCTCCCTCCTCCTCTCCTCCCTCCCTCCCTCCCTCCCCCCCCTCCCTCCCTCCCCTCCCTCCCCTCCTCCCTCCCTCCCTCCCTCCCTCCCTCCCTCCCTCCCTCCCTCCCTCCCTCCCTCCCTCCCTCCCTCTCCTCCCTCCCCTCCCTCCCTCCCTCCCTCCTTCTCTTTCCTCCCTCCTCTCCTTCCTCCCCTCCCTCCCTCCCTCCCTCCCTCCCTCCCTCCCTCCCTCCCTCCCTCCCTCCCTCCCTCTCCTCCCTCCCCTCCCTCCCTCCCTCTCCAGTCGACCCGCATCCCGCTGCTGACCCCCTCTTGGCGATAGGCCCCTCCTCCCACCGCCGCCGCCGCCGCCCCCCTCCACGTCGACATGCGAGGGTTCTACTCGAAGCTGGACTCCTCCCCTTCCTCCTCCCCGCTAGGGGCGGGTCCCGGAGGAGGGGGCGGCGCCCTGAGCCTGGCCGTGGAGACGGAGAAAGCCCAGGCGCTCCTGCAGACGTTCAGCTCCGCCTCCCTGCTGGCCTCTGCCGGCTGGGCCTGTTCTGCGTCATGGCGGACCACGTCCTCCAGCTGTCCGTCGTCCAGCACCACCTGTGGCTGCGGGCCCTGCTGGACAACGCCACCCACGGATTGGGTGGGCCTCTGGTCGTGGGCCATTGTGATTGGACTGAGGAAAAAGAGTGACCTGTACGAGGTCCTATTGGCCGGTTTACTGGCGTCGCTCATAGACCTGGATCACTTCTATATGGCCGGATCCCTGTCCCTCAAGGTAAGACCCCGCCTCCCCCCTCTATACTGTCCAATAGGGAGGTGTAGTTCTGACGTCACTTTAGTTTCCCGCATGCTCCACCCGTAGAGGGATTTATCATTGGGAACATGTATTATCGTAGCTATTGTAATCATTCTGCCTCATGGACATTGGCAAGCTTTCCATTTCTGCACAAAATGAGTTCCCTTTCCTTTTTTTTTAACAAATGTCTTTTAATTTAATTTTGACATGACACACAAACATTAACAGTAGAAATCCACTATAAATCACAGGACTATTACCGACATAATACTAACAATAATGGCAGCCCAGTTTTTAAATCAAAATAGATGTAGATTAAAAATATACACAAATTAATTACAATACAATACAATACATATACTATGCTCTTGCTCGCTCTTCCCCCCCCCCCCCCCCCCCCCCCCCCCCCCACAGGACCCCTCTTGGATAGCATCCATTATACCGTATGACACCAAGGATTAAAAGTTCATATAATGCTTTATCCTCTCCACCATATCTGACCAGATTGCTATGCTGGCTTCATAACACCTAGAATTTGTGCGGTAGATATCTCTAGATAAATCACATCGAGATAGGTAAGAATCCATACCCTCCGGCACATTTTATCCGGTTAAATCCAGCGTAATGCTATTAGCTTTTTGGCAGCCGTAAGACCGGACAAGATTAGCCTCTTTACATGTACAGAGTGTGATAACTGAGAGACATTATTCAGCAACAATACAGAAGGCAGTGTAGGTATTGTCAGAAATAAAAATCCTGATAATAGCGTGGTTACTTCTTCCCAGAATATCTTAACAGGGGGGCATTCCCAATACATATGCATAAATGTACCAATATCACCGTTTAAACATAAGGAACATCGAGGGTCTTGTTTAAGCCCCATACGGTTCAGTCGAATAGGAGTTAGGTAAGTCCTATGAATAAAATTAAGATTAATCTGTTTATTAATTGACGATATTGACGATAGCCGAACGTTTGCCCAGACCTCAGCCAATCAAAATCTACTTCCAAGTCTGGTATATCCCTCCTCCAAACTGAACAAAATGAGTTCCCTTTCTATCACTAACATTATTGTTTAAACATTTTTGGTCGAAATACAATTATACGTAATTATTATAATTTTTTAATCTATTTTTTCTCCCCCTATTTTTCCGTATTTTTCTCCCATCCCAATTTTAGTCGTTATGCCGATTCCCTTCCTGGTCGTTGCACGCTTTTGCCCCCTACTGTCGGCCTGGGGAGGGTGAAGACTACCACATGTCTCCTCCGATACATGTGGAGTCAGCCAGCCGCTTCTTTTCACCTGACAGCGAGGACTCTCACCGGGGGAGCGTAACGCGTGGGAGGATCACACTACCTGACAGCTGGATTAGATCCCAGAGTCTCTGTGGTGGTAGGCGAACGCTTAGTCCGCTGCGCTACCCAGCCGCGCCTATACGTAATTATTTTACGATTAATTGCGAATTGTTTCATGTTGAGCTATAGATTGTGGATGAATACACACAGAAAGGTACACCGTGCAAATGTTCATGCTTTATTTGTTTTAAATAAGGCCGGGCCGTTAACGCTGTTACCGAGCTAAGTTAACGGCGGACACTTATCGCGCGATAAAAAAATGGCCGCCGTTAATCTATTCTCAAAGTTGGGTCTGAGAATAGGTCTTGCCAATGCAAATTAAGTGCTGCCTTTCTCTACCGTTCCGCTACACTGACGACATTAAAGTTACACCAGGGACAACCATGGAGATAAGTCCTGGGCCCTCGATTATCAACAATGCGTAGAAAGTGTTCTATTTCCGTTCCTACGCACGGAATTTAGAATGTGTGTACGCACAGAAAAATCTGGATTTATCACACGTGCGTACACAGGTCCTACGCACACCTGCAAGTACTCCGTGTTGATAAATGCCACTTGTTCTACGCTCCGCGCTCGTGCACGATTTTAAGTATTTGCATATAGAACCGCCCGTAATTAACCATATACGGTAATGAAACACCCCCATGAAATGTGGAAAAATTGACTAAGTCGAGCGAACGCGTGTTATGGGAGAAATACGCGACAGGCTGACAGACTTGTACACGGTGATGTCGGATATGATATCTATTAGCTTCCTAAAGACCATTGCTGCCTGGGCAGCGCAAACACTAATAAAGACCGTTAACCACTGTTTGCCATTGGTGTCATTAATAACCATGCTGGAATATGACTGCCTTTTTTTCGTTTTGTTCGATTAATACCCAGGGATTAAAGTTCTCCGTCAATTTGATTCCAAATCGCGACGGATTTTCCGTAAATGTTCTACCTGTATGGTTTAATATGATTTGTAGAGGTATACAATCTATTTTGATGTCGGTATTAGGTATTTGATGTCGGATGTCGGCCTATATAAATTATATATAATGGCATAGCCTACATTATGCAACAGTAATTTGCACATAACGCAGCATGGCACAGACATGTCACACGGAGCCCCGCGCCTGCATACAGTAAACTAACTTGATCGTTAATATAACTGTTGTCCTTGTATCTTTATGCTTATGAAAACATTTAATAATATTTATAGGCTATATGCCCATAATAGCCTATTCTCAAATGGCTAAATCTCCTCGCTGACGGACCAGTATAGCCTATATCATATATGTCTCCAAGGAATCGTGGGGCTCTGGGGAAGAAAGGTTGGGAACCCCTGCTATAGCCTATATCCTTTATAATGTTATAGGCTATTTTATTTACAGTAGTCTATTTATGATTTGTTTCCATAGCCGGTCTCAGTTATGCTGTGGCTGAGACGGATCGGGATTAATGAAGCTGCTAGGACTAGACTGCTTCTCGGCTACGAATTAAAGCCACGATTGAAAATAATGTACTTCCTTTCTTGACAATAGCATATACTATAACAATAATACGAGAGCATACAAGAACAATGAATCTCACTGCCATGTATAGCCTGCCTATACGCCATGTGTAGTGTAGCCTGCCTATGTGATCAATAAAAATGCGAACTTGAATTCCATCACGTCTGTGCGGGAGCTCACAAATAGACTGTTAGTCTCAGTGAAGTTTCAACGGAGGTCATCTATTCTAACCAACAAATTGAAGTAGAAAGCATTTCGTTGTGACCAATCTTATTTGGAAACATGACACACAAAATAATAGTATTTCGCTTTTTATTTTAAACAATATTTAATCGCGTTTGGAGGTGGGTGTTCTGTGTCTGCCCCCCCCCCCCTGTGCCAAACAAGCAGGCCAACTGCGCTCTAAAGGGCTCTTGTTCACGCGTGAGCCCGTTATAATTACACTCCTGTTGGGTCGTTCGTTGGGTTGGTCCATAGATATCTATAGAACACTAGATAGCTTAAGGCGGAGTCACCAGCGTCACTGAACCGCCGCCATCTTGCCAGGGGCAGCCTTGAGTGAGAGTGAGTGAGCTGCACAGACAAAAATACTCATAACTCGCTGAAATATTGACGGATTTACAAACGGGTTGGTTTGCTATAAACATCAAAGATGTAGTTATGATACTGCATACTTATAAAAAAAATTTAAAGATGTTTTTTTTTACAAACCGCTTGAATCATAGCCACGTTAATAATGCTTGTAATAAACCAAACCGTTTGTAAATCTGTCAATATTTCAGCGAGTTATGAGTATTTTGTCTGTGCAGCTCACTCACTCTCACTCAAGGCTGCCCCTGGCAAGATGGCGGCGGTTCAGTGACGTCGCTCTCCATTGGCCGGCAGCGCGGGCAAGCTATCTAGTGTTCTATATATATCTATGGGGTTGGTCAGAGTCATTAACTATGGCTTCAGTGGATAACCACGATCACCTGCATTTAAGCGATATTTTAATTACAGATACCCCAGTAATAACATTACAATTTAATTAAATACAATGCGTGCCTTCCTCCCGGTCACAAGCAACAACATGTGTCAGCCAAATGCACATCGCAACATTGACTGAGTGGAATCCCTTTCTATTCACATAATTTGTGATGGAGCTTTGACAGCTACATGGGTGGTACAGTAACAGTCTATTGCTCGATCCATTTCCAATATATCACGATGGCCCGTGCCGGTGGCAAAAGACCCGAGGGTGGAGAGGACTTGAATGTGCACGGGGATGGTATGTGCGTTTTGTTCCACACTTAATTTGGGTCCCAATTTGCGGTACAAATCAAGGAGAATGTGTCTCGGGTAGCGGACTCTATAATATTATGTTCTCTCAGCAAATAGACTGTCCTATCTCTGAAAACAGTTCCCCCGCGGAGCGCAGTCAGTGCACCCCTCCGATAATGGGTCTTTCGGAAAGAAAGACCTATTCCAAATGCTATTTATAGGGTTTGACAATAATTACACTACTGTCGCTATTTTACAATTAACTATAATGAATTACGGGTCATACCGAACACGTCAGTCAAACTAATGCACGAAAGCTTATTTCCCGATGCAGTCTTCATATTCTACCGCTGGGCGCCAGGTACGCACGGTCTGAGCTGTGCGTATGTATACGCACAAAGTCAAGCACACGTTCAAATTGATAAGTCTCACACTTTGCTTAGAAATGATCGTACGCACGGGTTACGCGCACATATCTGTGAGTACGCACCATTGATAAATGAGGGCCCTGGACTTTTCGTTTCTATCCCTGACAAAGCAAATACTCATGTGATCTGTATATGTTTATGTCTAAATAAAATCAATCAATCCCTCTCGTTAGCATTAGCGTTAGCTAACGTTATCATAGATAGATCTGTGGTGTCGGCTGGATGACGTTGGCTTTGTTTGCAAACGTTATAACGTTCGCTATCTATATGGCGTTGGCAGACGAGGCTGGCTTTGTCCAGTTGACACATTACAGATCATGATGCTATGATAGCGTTAGTAGCTAAAGCTATTGCCTGCATGTTATGTCTCTGGACTCGGGTAGAGTCGAGAAGGTACCACACGCTAAACCGTCCCCGGACCCCGCAACCTAGTATAGACAGTTCCAACTTCAGTGTTTGAATTACGTTAATCCACCACAGTTTCACAATTGCAAAACTGCACTCAATATTTAAATACCAATGTTAGTCTAAATAAATGTAGACGGACAATGTACGTATTAAAAAATAGAATGGATTATGTCCATGAGTGTCATTTTTAGAAATTAAGGCCTGCCTCTTATATAAGCCTCTCTCTAAAAAAGGCCTGGTGCTCTTTGCAGCTGAGGTAAATACAAGACCCGTCCTATATTAGAGGATTTAAATTGTAAAACAATTTATTAAGCACAAGTACATCTTATTGAACATTATTTTGATATTTCATTACCAATTATCATAGCAAAACAGCTTTTTCAAACAGTTTGGAAACGGGAGATGGGCTCATGGTGTAATGGGCCACCTGGCCTGAGAAACATAAGGAGGAAAGAAAAAGTAAGGACTTACTTCTGGTCATTATTTGGGTAGAACACACATATTTTGAATGCCTTCGGCAGACTTCAAATGAGACATTTTAATCTATATTAACTCCAGGATTGCAGATGGATTAATCTAGATAAAAAAATGTATCTATGCCTGTCAGAGTATTAGTGTTTACGGTAACCTGCAGTACGTCAGTGTGGTAACATAGCGATATACGGGAGCGGGAGTTTTACGACGTTAGACTGACTTACGCTACTGACTGCAGGTTGATTGATTGATTGATTGAAAAGTTTATTAACAGATTGCAGAATGGGTACAGGACTTGAGACGTGCACGTGCACAGGACTTGAGAGGGGCAGGTGCTCAAAGGCTGAAAAGGGCACTACACTTGTGTGTATATATAAACCGAGCGTGTGTAGCGCGCAATCCCGATTTTTAAGGGCCCTTTTCGGGCGGGGGGCCCCCTTTTTATGGTTTTTGGGGGGTTTTGGTGATCAAATATTGAATATTGAACTATAATAATCAGTGCAGGAGCTCACTTATCCTTGAAAGACACTTTTATCACTGACTTAAAAGGCCCATACATCTCCATAAATGTTCAGGGGGGAGGGAATAAGTGCTTACCCTACATAACCCAAGAAGTGCTGTATATTCTGTATTGTTTAATATAAATGCATTTTTTATTCCAATCCCGATTTGTATTTGAGATTCCCAAATCCCATCGGACTTGACTTCTTTGTGTCCCTCAGTGAGTGTAATACCAGCATTCAACTGTATGCGCCACAGCGGTTTCTATCATCATCATCATCACCACCCACGCTATGCATAAAATATATAGGTCCTCGGAGAGGCACGCTGAGGAGGCCGTGCAAACTGCAATGGAATATGGGGCATCTCTCTCTCTTTACCTAATATTTTGATTCTATCCTGACATTTTTCAGTTGGAAGGGCAGTCTATATGCGTAACGAATTTCTTTTTTAAATTTTTTCAAAAGGGGCACTTTTTTGATGAGGCTCAAAAAGGCAGGTGCTCAAGCACCCGTTGGCCTCTATGTGTGCACGTGCCTGCTGCAGGTGGTGCTTGTGTACATGCTCTACAACGGAGATAAAGTATTACCTCAACAAAAGCTACCTGACTGGACATTCCGTGTTTATTACAATGCCCACCTCTAGTTTTAAACGAGACAATTTAGAAATGTGTCCATTGGAAATGCATTGCAATTTCAAGCGAGGTGGACCGGTCGAAGAAACAATGATGTAACCACTACACCTTCCTATAGACCAGGAAGTAACCACTACACCTTCCTATAGACCAGGAAGTAACCACTACACCTCCCTATAGACCAGGAAGTAACCACTACACCTCCCTATAGACCAGGAAGTAACCACTACACCTCCCTATAGACCAGGAAGTAACCACTACACCTCCCTATAGACCAGGAAGTAACCACTACACCTCCCTGTAGACCAGGAAGTAACCACTACACCTCCCTGTAGACCAGGAAGTAACCACTACACCTCCCTATAGACCAGGAAGTAACCACTACACCTCCCTATAGACCAGGAAGTAACCACTACACCTTCCTATAGACCAGGAAGTAACCACTACACCTTCCTATAGACCAGGAAGTAACCACTACACCTCCCTATAGACCAGGAAGTAACCACTACACCTCCCTATAGACCAGGAAGTAACCACTACACCTCCCTATAGACCAGGAAGTAACCACTACACCTCCCTATAGACCAGGAAGTAACCACTACACCTCCCTATAGACCAGGAAGTAACCACTACACCTCCCTATAGACCAGGAAGTAACCACTACACCTCCCTATAGACCAGGACGTAACCACTACACCTCCCTATAGACCAGGAAGTAACCACTACACCTCCCTATAGACCAGGAAGTAACCACTACACCTCCCTGTAGACCAGGAAGTAACCACTACACCTACCTATAGACCAGGAAGTAACCACTACACCTCCCTATAGACCAGGAAGTAACCACTACACCTCCCTATAGACCAGGAAGTAACCACTACACCTCCCTATAGACCAGGAAGTAACCACTACACCTCCCTATAGACCAGGAAGTAACCACTACACCTCCCTATAGACCAGGAAGTAACCACTACACCTCCCTATAGACCAGGAAGTAACCACTACACCTCCCTATAGACCAGGAAGTAACCACTACACCTCCCTATAGACCAGGAAGTAACCACTACACCTCCCTATAGACCAGGAAGTAACCACTACACCTCCCTATAGACCAGGAAGTAACCACTACACCTCCCTATAGACCAGGAAGTAACCGCTACACCTCCCTATAGACCAGGAAGTAACCACTACACCTCCCTATAGACCAGGAAGTAACCACTACACCTCCCTATAGACCAGGAAGTAACCACTACACCTCCCTATAGACCAGGAAGTAACCACTACACCTCCCTATAGACCAGGAAGTAACCACTACACCTCCCTGTAGACCAGGAAGTAACCACTACACCTCCCTATAGACCAGGAAGTAACCACTACACCTCCCTATAGACCAGAAAGTAACCACTACACCTCCCTATAGACCAGGAAGTAACCACTACACCTCCCTGTAGACCAGGAAGTAACCGCTACACCTCCCTATAGACCAGGAAGTAACCACTACACCTCCCTATAGACCAGGAAGTAACCACTACACCTCCCTATAGACCAGGAAGTAACCACTACACCTCCCTATAGACCAGGAAGTAACCACTACACCTCCCTATAGACCAGGACGTAACCACTACACCTCCCTATAGACCAGGAAGTAACCACTACACCTCCCTGTAGACCAGGAAGTAACCACTACACCTCCCTATAGACCAGGAAGTAACCACTACACCTCCCTATAGACCAGGAAGTAACCACTACACCTCCCTGTAGACCAGGAAGTAACCACTACACCTCCCTATAGACCAGGAAGTAACCACTACACCTCCCTATAGACCAGGAAGTATAGACCCTCCCTATTACCCAAAGCTGTAAAGGAATGTGGATCACTACCCACTTTCAAAACCTCTCTCAAGGGACACCTACGGGAGACTGCAATTCAACACTGGCCCCTGTAAATATCCTAACCCAATCATTCCAACCCCCTCCAATGTACAGTCATTTACCTAGTATGGTTTTGTCAATAGTTCAATGTACAATTGTGTTTGTTTGTACAGTGTCTCCTCCCCCCCCCCCCCTCAATGTACAGTGTTACTTGTTTATACAGTATGCCCCCCGCCCCCCCCCCCCCCCCCAACCACCTCCAATGTAAATTACCCAGTATGGTTGTCAATATCCCAATGTACCCAACCCCCCCCACCCAACCTCCAATGTACAGTTTCTACGTCAAATGTATATACTCCCTTTTCTTGACTCCTTCTGTATCACAAACAGTACTGTATTTGCAAATCTGGTATGTCATAAATGTATAGATGTAGCAGTACTGACTATCTGTATGTCATGTATGTCATATATGTCTATATGAATTGAAAATGGGGGACCCTGATGGAAACAAGACAAACGTCTTTCTCAGGTCTGCATCCCCTTAACAATTGTATGTATTGAGCCGTACTGTACTGTACCCATTCTGCAATCTGTTAAATAAAGTTTTCATTCATTCATTCATTCATCCCTATAGACCAGGAAGTAACCACCACACCTCCCTATAGACCAGGAAGTAACCACTACACCTCCCTATAGACCAGGAAGTAACCACTACACCTCCCTGTAGACCAGGAAGTAACCGCTACACCTCCCTATAGACCAGGAAGTAACCACTACACCTCCCTATAGACCAGGAAGTAACCACTACACCTCCCTATAGACCAGGAAGTAACCACTACACCTCCCTATAGACCAGGAAGTAACCACTACACCTCCCTATAGACCAGGAAGTAACCACTACACCTCCCTGTAGACCAGGAAGTAACCGCTACACCTCCCTATAGACCAGGAAGTAACCACTACACCTCCCTGTAGACCAGGAAGTAACCACTACACCTCCCTATAGACCAGGAAGTAACCACTACACCTCCCTATAGACCAGGAAGTAACCACTACACCTCCCTATAGATACTGTATAAGAAGAAATGTCTGACATCTGACAATATCATAATTATATGTTTTCTATATTATATTCATAATCATTTTATACATTGTGTTTCATGTCTTTCATGCGTTTAGTTTATTTCTTCACATGCTTTAGTCTGTGATGTTAAATAGTCTTCTCTCACAGAAAGGTTAAAATGGTTAAACCATGTTAGGACCCCAGGGAGAGTAGTCTTTCACCCATGGGTGCAGACTAATGGGGATCCATAAATAAACAAATAAACAAAAGGTCAACTTAGTTTATTGCACCAACGATTATTATCGTGAGGAACATCTGGCATCCTGCTATCTTATCTCAAATGTCAAGGAAAGTTAAACATCTAGTTGACTCATGTATCCCTAAATGTAATGACTGTGTTCCCGCTCTTTTTCTTTGTGTCAGGAGACTAAATGATTTTACACCAGACACTGACTCTCACTCCCTCCGTTCTAATAAATATGCATGATCAAGTTCAACAACGTGTGCTTTTATTTTGATATTCCTTAATTCCACTTTGAAATTACGAAATACATTTAAGTGTGGGGTCGCCAAAAAACATCCTAAATAAAATGGGGTCATGGTATAAAAAAGTTTGAGAACAGGGCGGCTGGGTGGCGCAGCGGACATTGCGCTGGTCACCAACGCAAGAGACACCGTATCGACTCCGGTTGTCAGCGTTGCCTCCGGCTTGGGCCGGCCGTCATACTGACTCAATTGGCAGAGTTAGAGGGTGGAAGTCGATGGGTGGTAGTCTGGTCGTTGTAAACAGCGACTCCTACAGGTCGGTCAGGGCGCCTGCACAGCAAAGACAGGAAGTGGCGGGGGTAGTGTGAGCCTCCCACACGTTACACCTCGCCAATGAGAGTCCGCGCTGGCAGGTGAAAAGAAGTGACTGGCTGCCTCCACATGTATCGGAGGGGACGCGTGTATGCCTTCGACGACGGAACTGCATTTCCGCGTTCGAGTTTTGCGCTCTGATTGGCCAGGTCATGTGACATGTGCGCCAATCGTGGGACAGCAAGTTCTGCGCCTATTTCCGGGTCTAACAGCCTGCAAACTACCTGGCGTTCTATCGTCACGCTCTAAGACAAACTCTAACCGTAACCAACTTCGAACGAGCGCCTAAGCTTAACCAGGGTAGAAACTTGCGGTCCCACGATTGGGCGTACATGTCACATGACCAGAAATGACCTGGCCAATCAGAGACGCGGAAATGCAGTTCTGTTGTAGAAGGCATTCAGGCGGAGGGGACATGTGATGCAAGGCTTCTATCCTCCCTACCACCGGCCAGTGGGGGGCACATGCGAGCAACGATAAGGACAGGGGAGGGAGAATTGGCACAAGAGGAAATTGGGATGGGAGACAAATCACAGAAAAAGGAGGAGAAAAAAAAATTAAGTTTGAGAACCCCTGGTATGGCCTTCCGACGGCGGGCAGATCTGTTGCCGGGTTACGCGCGTGATAACAATACTCAACCATTAGGGGGCGCTCCGGTTACACCCATGTAGCCGCATCGATTTCAACTTGTCGTCTCTCTCCCGACTGGATTTCGATAACGTTTGATTTATCAACAAGATGAGGACTTCTATATATCTATGCATTTCAGCAGATCTTAGTTAGGACATGATTCTAAGTAGCATCGTTGTGTTTACTGTAGTTGAAGTAGACTTGTATGCACTGTAATAGGGAGGTGTAGTCGTGGCTTCATTGAATTTCTTCACTTTGACATTCAGAGCACTGGGCAGAAATCACATCGCGTCAACACCCACCTCGGGCCTTCGCGATGCTTTGTTTTAATTAAACAGTCGGATTCCCCTGGTCCGCACCAGTTCTAAGTCAGCTGCTAGGGTACGTCATTGTTGTGTCCGGCCGGTCCACCTCGCTTGAAATCGCCATGTATTTCCAACGGACACATTTCTAAATCGTCTCATTTAAAACAAATAAAGCATGAACATTGGCACGGTGTACCTCTCTGTGTGTATTCATCCACTATCTATAGCTCAACATGAAAAAAATCACAATTAACCCTTTATCTGCCGGAGCTTATTCTCATCCTTGTAGCCTCTCTGCCAGCACTGTAAGTCTATGGAGATGTTCACCTTCTTTGCAGGGCTATAACTTTTTAAATTGTATTGCTAAATTGACATTACTATGGCCCATTCAACATCGATTATCTATCGTTCAGGATGTAGGAATGTTTTACTTTTTCATGCATACATTCATACAAAAATACGGTCTAGAGTATAAATATGTTTTTATCGTTTTCTGCAGTATTTCATAGAACGTGAGTTATAGCCATAAATGCATATATTAGATCATCAAATGCAGTTTGATACCGATTGACGCCAGATAAAAAATTTCAACTGTACATGGTCCCAGACGTTATGACTCATCATGCGCGGTTGACCGGAGGGGGGGGGGGGGGGGGTCGTTTATAATTCCGTGGCCGACGTTAAATCATTCATGTCGTATGGGTGATATATAGATCAGAGCAGTTTGTATCGAAAATGGTAAACAAACAGGCTGAAACTCACCCCAGTCTCCTCGTAGCGTTGGGTGATGAGCGTGGAGCAAAAAGATCGCTATTATGGGATGTTGATCTAGGTCAGGGGTAGGCAACCCTAGGCACGCGTGCCTGCATTTTTTTTTTCTTCTTTTTTTTGCTTTGAAATATTATAGTGAAATATTTTGCACTGTTGTCGCATTTATCTTGTTGAAATCCTCCCACAGGTTATTTTTACTACCACATATTTAATTGAGACCCTTTATTTGTTTATTATTTCAATTTAGCTGGAAATACATTGCTACATCATTCAGTAACATTTGCAGAGCCTTATAACAAAAACATTATTACGGGCACCATTGTGACCAGTGGGATTAATCAACACATTTTATTATTTATTTTTCTATTTCATTGAACATTGCACATGTTAAAAGCAATTTTTTTACTCAAAATGTGAGTATTACCAAGTCAACTTGTGTTCTTAAAACAATGACAATAAACATAGTTTTATTAGGTTGAAAAAATTTGGTTGTGTACTTATTTTTCTGTTAACTTATTATGGATTGAAAAATTGAAAACCTTAATGCACAGTAACTGAACTCAATATTTTTAAGTTCTGGTAACTTATTATTTAAAAAAAATGTACAGTGTAGTCTTGCGATCAATCAAAACTTATTTACACGATATACCTCACATTCACCCTCCATTCACATCCTGGTGTTCTCCTGGTGTTCCCCATTAGGCCTGTAGGTGGAGCTATGACAGCACACGTACAGTACCGATGGTGTGTGATGTGTCCAAAAATGAATGGGCAAATGTGAGTGAAATGGTCGCACTGTATGCAGCTGTTTGTCTGCATTGCACCCCCCCCCCCCCCCAACTCAGATTTAGGGTTGATACAACCATCATAATAATATTGTTAATAATAACAATAACAATAATGATGTAATAATGTAAAAATTATCATTAAAAATACCTGATTATGAGAAAAAAAAATTACGATGCATGGAATATTGTTGAGGCACACTAGTTACAACTATATTTCAAACAGGCACTCCATGTCAAAAAGGTTGCTGACCCCTGATCTAGGTTAACCATTTCCGGGTTGTATAATACTATATACGTCCAAATAATGTTGTTTATTGAGTTATGGCAACGGATCGATTATCCAGTGTGTCGAGATGGAATAGGGGGGACACCAAGCACTTCCGGTGTGACTTCCGGTGTTGGCAACTCGCCGATCGGCCACCAGGTGGCGGTATTGAAGCGTTGGAGAGTTGAGCGGAGTCCTACAGCACCAGTCAAGGATCCGTGGGTGAAATATGAATACCATGACAGAAATTTGAAATATTGATCTCAAAGACGCTGTAAAACGTCATTGGCAGATTACGCATGGCGAGGAATGACGTGGTAACACGTCATTGGCGAGAAAAGGGTTAATCGTAAAATAATTACCTCAAATTTAATTTCAACCAAAAATGCTTAAACAATAATGTTAGTGATAGAAGGGAACTCATTTTGTGCAAAAATGGAAAGCTTGCCAATGTTCATGAGGCAGAATTATTACAATAGCTGATAATACATTTCCCCAAAGATGAATCCCTGTACGGGTGGAGCGCACAGACGATCCAACGTGACCCCAGACTACACTGTTGGTCGTTGTTAATGTGATTCAGAAAGGTGACGACAGATTGAAGTGAATAAACGTGCACCACCAAAAGTAGCGATGTGAAATGTTGTGCCTTAATGTAATCTTATAATTCATACAATATTGTTGTATAATTTCTCTGTCCCATATCATACCTACATATCCGCTCTACCTGTGATTACAAAGACTGCCAGTCTGCTCCACTGGTCTCTTTATACTCACAGGCAGAGCTGATATTCATCATGGGTAATTAAGATCAAGAGCTTGGTAACTCTTGGACACTTTAAATCCATGGTTTTAAACCATTTCATCCGTGTATCATTCGATCATTTAATAGAATCCTGTAGCCAAAATAAACCTCTCGTCTCTCACTCTTGTCTCTCCTCTTTTCTTTCTTCTCTCTTGTCTCTCTCTCTCTCTCTCTCTCCCTCCTCTCTCCTGTCTCTCTCTCTGTCTCTCTCTCTCTCTCTGTCTCTCTCTCTTGTCTCTCTCTCTCTCTCTCTCTCTCTCCTCTTTCTCCTCCTCTCCTCCTGTCTCCTCTCTCTTGTCTCTCTCCTCTCTCTCTGTCTCTCTCTTGTCTCTCCTCTCCTCTCCTCCTTCTCTCTCCTCTTCTCTCTCTCTCTCCTGTCTCCTCTCTCTTGTCTCTCTCTCTCTCTGTCTCTCTCCTCTCTCTTGTCTCTCCTCTCTCTGTCTCTCTCTCTCTCTCTTGTCTCTCCTCTCTCTGTCTCTCTCGCTTGTCTCTCCTCTCTCTCCTCTGTTCTCTCTCTTGTCTCTCCTCTCTCTCTCCTCTCTCTCTCTCTCTCTCTTCTCTCTCTCTCTCTCTCTCTCTCTCTTCTCTCTCTCTCCTCTCTCTCTCTCTC
>NW_028172831.1:0-32200 GCF_963971535.1 Notolepis coatsorum | reverse complement strand
CCGCAGCAGGGCTTGTCCTCCTCCACTAGTCTCACCTGCAGGAACATCCCTTTGATGTCGCCGCTGATGGCCACCTTGTCTTGGCGGAAACGTAGTAACACGCCTAGTAGAGAGGGGCCGAGTGTTGGGCCGGGCAAGAGCTCTTTATTCAGATTTTGTGATCCGATCTGGTAGCTGCAGTTGAACACAATACGATCCTTGCCGTTGTGGTGGACTTTGTGGTGCGGCACGTACCATGATTCGGTCGTCTGATCGGCCTCTTTAATGTCAATTTTCTTTATGTGTCCCGCTGTGATTAGCTTGTTAATCTCAGCGCGGTACACCGTCTCTTGAGCGGGGTCTCTGGCTAGGCGCCGCTCTGTGTTCAATAGATACTGCTCCGTCGCTTCTTTTGGGGCGTGGAAGGTAGGCATACCCTCTCGCCTCAGGAGTGGAGTTGCGTATCTCATCACTCCGTTGACTTTGACTCTCTTTGTCCCCTGCTCGAGGAGGGTTATAGCGTAAATGTCTTCCTTGGAACGAATGTCTTTCTTTTCGTTCTTAAAGGGCATTGTCTCTAGTGTCCATAACCTCTCGACATGCTGTAGGAGGGTGGTGTCTTCTTCTGTCACTCTGGAGTGGAGGCAGTTAGTGGCTGCTGTTCGGTTAAGAGACTTAGCGAGGGGGCCTTGTAATGTCCATCCTAGGCGGGTCTCGACTGCTGCAGGACAGCCTCTGGGCCCTGTGTGGACCCGGTCTATCGGGACGATGAGGTCTGCATGGTCGGAGCCTATCAGCAGGGTCGGGGTGGCACCGTCTATGAGCGGTATAGGTAGTTGACGCAGGTGCACATATTTATCCATCAGCTTGGCGATGGGGTAGGTGTACTGCGACAGGCCCATTAAAAACATTGAACCTGAGGTCGCTTTCACACAGGGGCTGTTTGGTCCGGACTATCGGACCAGAATTCTATAGTCCGGTTTTTCGGGTTTGTGTGAATGCGCGTCGAACTTGGTCCGCGGACCAAACACACAAACTCTGGTCCGCCCAAAAACATAGGTCTCGGTTCGCTTCATCGGACCAAACGCGGACCAAATATAGGAAGTGCTTATTATTATTACCACTGCGCGTGGCATTCACTGCAAAACAAGCACACTGCATCTATCTATCTATCTAACTGTGCATCTTGGGTAGAAGGAAGAAAAAACGCGGCTTATTATTATTATTACCAAGGCGCGCGGCATTCACTGCAAAACAAGCACACTGTACACATATGGGCAGAAGACCAAATAAAACAGCTACTTGTGGGCACTCATAAAAACAACGCGGTATACAAGTTGTTTAGCGAGAGGATGGTGGTAATGGGCTTCAATAGAACAATGCCATGTCAAAATAAAAAAAACTCTGCCTCCGCTGATCTGGAGTCAGACAGGGCTCGCCATATCTATGGGGCTCGCAGTCCACACACACACAGGCTCGCAGCCACACACACACATTTCCACTCTATATTGTCCAATAGACGAGCGGCATTTTCGACCGCGTGACATTGTTCAGAAAGTTTTGGTGCGCCTGACAAATTGCTGTGAATGCAGACGAACCAAATGAAGAATGCAACAATGTTGCAACTTCACCACCAGAACCGCACCGAGTCCACCAAAACTATATGTGAAAGCAACCTGAGAGTGCTGGTCCGGCTACCCTGCTTTTACTATACTCAACTTTATGGGATTACAGTACCCAGTGTCAGAACTTGAGAGCGCGGTCTAACTTGACTATAAATATTCTATACAGTCTCACGGACCTCTGTGTATCATTGGGACTCATTCTGAGACCTCGAGATTGCAATGCCGGCCGAATCCTGCTAGGTGGCAGTATCGCCTACCCTTTGAAACCTTATTTCACACTGTGTGTTACATTTTATATGGTCCGGGCGGAGAAATGGGACCCGGGCAAGTGAAAGGCTTCATTCGATGTCCCATTTCATGTCATGGACATCAATACTGGAAATCGCAATCAGACCATTGGAATATTCATTTTGGAATACCTCCTAGCAAAGGTAAGGACTATATGACATCAATCCTACTTTGATCCTACAATGATTTCACATCGATCGCAACAATCATATGTCACATACTCCAAAACGTATGCCGTTGGTGACGATCAGAGCATCACAAAACGACCCCCCCCCCTTTGATGCCTTCATGATGAAACATAATACCCATTATATACCTTTGATTTGGAAATAGTATCGTGTCCAGGCGAGCAACGCAAACGACTTTAGCAAAATGCACATAGCGCTCCATAACTCAGCTTCCAGGAATTAGCCCGGATCACTCTGAAACGATACAATATTCACCACAGGATAACACGCGAGCGTATACATGAAAATATTTACTATTTTTTACATGTTGGACGAGAGATAGTGACCGTCAAATGAGTATTGTCTCCATAGCTATAATATAGAATATAGATATAGCTCTGCAAACATCGTGACACACCATGAAAATGCCTTAGCCCACTGAATCACTGTGACGCCCAAATGATAATCTACAATTTAATTAATATAAGAGCAGATTCATACTTTGTTTCAATGTTTGTTCGCTGTATTTCATGGAAAGGACAGCTTTTGGGGAAGTGTTCAGACCCTGCACAGACCCTATGCACAGAGTCTGCGATTGTGTGAGTGATATCTCCATTGCTGAACATTCCTTAGAAAGTAGAAATCACTTTTAATAAGGCACGGCTCAGATGAAATCTCATGCGAGGAGATTTGGGGAGCCTCAAGACAACACTGTGTACCTGAGTGGTTGCCTGAGTGGTTGCCTGAGTAATGGTTTCCGGTGCTGGGCATTCTGGAAGGAGGGGAGGAGTAGCTCATGGAACTCATGGATGAGTTGTTATTCATGCTGCTGTTCATACTGTTGCTCATACTGGGGCCCTAGAAGAAACATAGAAAAGAGTTTAAATTCAAACACTGTTCTCCATAGAACTTGCAATGCATACTATATTTTTAATACATCTTTTATAATTGTTTATCTACACCACTTCCTCTGGCAGGAAGCGTCAGTTCTTAACTAGTTCAAGTTTCAAGTTTGTTTCAAGTTTGTTTATTAGTTATAGACCTGTTCGCTGTATACAAACATACCCTGTTCGAGCCAATCAGCAATACCAACTGAGTCACGTGACTAAGTTGCCTCCTACTTGCATGAGCTGCTGCGCTAAAAAAGTATGACAGGGCTCTATGGAGAAACCAAGACACTTCCCTGACTAAAAGTTGTTTCAAACGAAAACGTCTGGATGTAATTTTGCCAAATCAGCATGGCTGTGAGTGAGTCTTTCACCTTTTACATATCTGGCTTTGGATCGATTGTTTAGATCGTTTTCTGCAGTAATTCATAGAACGTGAGTTATAGCCATTTATGCATATATTAGATCATCAAATGCAGTTTGCTAGCGATTGACATCGGATTAAAAATTTCAATTGTACAAGGTCCTAAACGTCATGACTCATCATCTGATGTTGACCGGAGGGGGGGGGGGGGTCGTTTATAATTCCGTGGCCAACGTTAAATAATTTATGTAGTATGGGTGATATATAGATCAGAGCAGTTTGTATCGAAAATGGTAAAGAAAAACGCTAAATGCCCCGCAACGCTGGTTGAACTGGAGCTAGGTAGCCAGCAGGCTAAATGCTCTGCGACGCTGAACTGCCTGCGCCGGTTTGTCTGTCGAACACCGAGGGAACCGCATCGGGCTTCAGCTGATTAGTAGTCTTCTGGACAAACCTCCCACCCCCAACAACATAATCCGAGGCAATGAAGTGTTCGCTGCAGATCTTCATTCCCTGTCCAACAGGCTGATCGTGCCGCTTGAGTGCAGCCAGCCAACGTGCCAACAACACAGTTTTTTTCACTGGTAGTTTGTGGAAATGAACCAACTTTCCTCTCTTTCACACGGTAAAATTAGTTTAAACAGCCAGGAGCAATACAAAAAGAACCATGCGGTCCCGTTGTTTGGTAGGCAACATTTTATTTACTGACTGACCCGACAATCCATGTTTACTATAGGCAGCTAACCAGCAGTGTATACACCAAACCAACACCGTGACGTCAGCAACAAAATGACGGCACACATGTTCATAAATTCTACATAAATGGACATTACAAATAATTTTTTCTTAGAAACGCCTTATTTTTATAACATGATTTTTTCTGTGGTTTATATAAATACTAATTTGATGCTATGACTGTTTATATCGCTATGCTTCATCTCCCCTTTAATCTGGATAAAATCTTCAAAACGGGTAGTTCAAACCGACAACACAGGATTGGCTGGGATCAAAAATGTATTATCTTGATCCCACCACAGGGGTGGATATCCAGTAGATTACCAGAGCAAAATGCACTATACAATTTATAAAAAAATATGTTTCAATATAAATAAGATGGCAAAGTTTGTTAACTGAAATAAATAAAAATTGCCTTCATGGCAAATTAATTAAATTATAATTTTTTGGTCACGTTTGTGGTGGCCTATTTTGTTTTCAACCATATGTTGATGACGTAAATGTTTATGCTCATAAAAGTATCACAACAAAGATTGTCGATCACAAATGTAATTTAGATGAAAGAAAAAATATTTCCCAACTAAAAAAGTTCATCCGTCATCGCTTTCAGCTAACTGAAACATCACTTTCGAATCCAGCTCCCCAAAGCACGCCTGGATGATCCAGCTGCCTTTGAATTCATGTTTTTTTTGTTACCCTAGTGGGAGTATTTAAAAAAAAATTACAATTCCATTATGAATTTTATTTTTTTTACTTTCTCTTTTTGCACCTTTCTTTTTCCGTTTTTCTCCCATCCCAATGTTAGTCGTTATGCCAATTCCCAATCCGCTACCTGGTTGTTGCGTGCTCTGCCCCCCTACCGTGCCCCCCGACCGATCTGTATGAGTCGCTGTTTTACAACGACCAGGACCCACCCTCGCCGGGTTTTCCCACCCTCTAACACTGTCAATTGTGTTTAGTATGGACGGTCGGCCAACCCGGAAGCACCACAGCTGGATTCGATCCCACTGTATCTGTGGTGGTGGGCAGACGCTTAGACCGCTGCGTCATCCGGCCACCCTCCATTATGATTTTATGTCCTTTATGTATTTAAAAATATAATTAGACATTATAGATGTCTCTGCAATGTGGTCTCTTGTCTTCCTTGTATTATTTTTCATATCCACTAGATGGAGATCGGTGGGATTAAAGCACCGATATTCAGGTTTAGTAATCTTGACAAGTCTGAATCTGGATCAGGGTGATCCTATCCTGAATTGCTTTGAAATACAGGGACAGAATCTGGCCAAGTTGTCTGATCCTCGATCACAAGAAATGGGATTTCAAAGTCTGATCGGATCTGATTGAGATTCAAAGTTTTGAACTACTGGGCCCAGGTGATTAAACTGGGTATAAAATATATAAATATTTCATTGTACAATGTACATGCTATCATACAGAGTTATATGGGTTATATGCAGGAGTATCTTGTGGTCAAATGCTAGAAAAGTATAAGAACCCTGACTCTACAGTGTAGCCGTCTCCATGGCGACGCACCACGTGCGGGACGGCGTGCGCCACGGCCTGTGGCTCTGCCCCCTCGGGCACACGGCGCCCATCCCCTACTGGCTGTACGTGAGCACCACCGCCACGCTGCCCCACCTGTGCTCCGTGATCATGTACCTGACGGGCACCCGGGCACTCATCTCCACCAAACACGGGGTAGCCATCGACGTGTAGCCCCCACCCTGACTGACGTGTAGCCCCCACCCTGACTGACGTGTAGCCCCCACCCTGACTGACGTGTAGCCCCCACCCTGACTGACGTGTAGCCCCCACCCTGACTGACGTGTAGCCCCACCCTGACTGACGTGTAGCCCCCACCCTGACTGACGTGTAGCCCCCACCCTGACTTTACGTGTAGCCCCCACCCTGTCGACATGTAGCCCCCACCCTGACTGACGTGTAGCCCCCACCCTGACTGACGTGTAGCCCCCACCCTGTCTGACGTGTAGCCCCCACCCTGACTGACGTGTAGCCCCCACCCTGACTGACGTGTAGCCCCCCACCCTGACTGACGTGTAGCCCCCACCCTGTCTGACGTGTAGCCCCCACCCTGACTGACGTGTAGCCCCCACCCTGTCTGACGTGTAGCCCCCACCCTGACTGACGTGTAGCCCCCACCCTGACTGACGTGTAGCCCCCACCCTGTCGACGTGTAGCCCCCACCCTGACTGACGTGTAGCCCCCACCCTGTCGACGTGTAGCCCCCACCCTGACTGACGTGTAGCCCCCACCCTGTCGACGTGTAGCCCCCACCCTGACTGACGCCTACTGGGCTGGTTGTCGACTTTAGCTCCCACCTTGACACATACTGGTCGACGTGTATTATTATTTATTTATTAACCTTTATTTACCAGGGTAGGTTCTCTGAGCACGGATGCTCTTTTTCAGCCACGCCCTGCTTCACATTCACACCTGGGAGCTGCCCAGTACAACCACAGTCTGACACCTGGGAGCTGCCCAGTACAACCACAGTCTGACACCTGGGAGCTGCCCAGTACAACCACAGTCTGACACCTGGGAGCTGCCCAGTACAACCACAGTCTGACACCTGGGAGCTGCCCAGTACAACCACAGTCTGACACCTGGGAGCTGCCCAGTACAACCACAGTCTGACACCTGGGAGCTGCCCAGTACAACCACAGTCTGACACTGTTGACCACTAGGAGCTGCCCAGTACAACCACAGTCTGACACCGTTGACCACTAGGAGCTGCCCAGTACAACCACAGTCTGACACCTGGGAGCTGCCCAGTACAACCACAGTCTGACACCTGGGAGCTGCCCAGTACAACCACAGTCTGACACCTGGGAGCTGCCCAGTACAACCACAGTCTGACACCTGGGAGCTGCCCAGTACAACCACAGTCTCACACCTGGGAGCTGCCCAGTACAACCACAGTCTGACACCTGGGAGCTGCCCAGTACAACCACAGTCTGACACTGTTGACCACTAGGAGCTGCCCAGTACAACCACAGTCTGACACTGTTGACCACTAGGAGCTGCCCAGTACAACCACAGTCTGACACTGTTGACCACTAGGAGCTGCCCAGTACAACCACAGTCTGACACTGTTGGCCACTGAGCAACTCGATTGGAGCAGTTGTGGGTTAAGTGCCTTGCTCAAGGACACTTCAGCGGTTGGTGTTAAGGGGATAGGAGAGAGTTATTAATTCACTTCCCCGGCCCAGATTTTTCCTGCCGGTCCAGGGGATCGAACCCCGCTTCTCTAACCTTTAGGCCACCGCTGCTCCCACCCTGACGCCTACTGGGCTGGCTGTCGACGTTCAGCTCCCACCCCGACGCCTACTGGGCTGGCTGTCGACGTTCAGCTCCCACCCCGACACCTACTGGGCTGGCTGTCGACGTTCAGCTCCCACCCTGACGCCTACTGGGCTGGCTGTCGACGTTCAGCTCCCACCCCGACACCTACTGGGCTGGCTGTCGACGTTCAGCTCCCACCCCGACACCTACTGGGCTGGCTGTCGACGTTCAGCTCCCACCCTGACGCCTACTGGGCTGGCTGTCGACGTTCAGCTCCCACCCCGACACCTACTGGGCTGGCTGTCGACGTTCAGCTCCCACCCTGACGCCTACTGGGCTGGCTGTCGACGTTCAGCTCCCACCCTGACACCTACTGGGCTGGCTGTCGACGTTCAGCTCCCACCCTGATGCCTACTGGGCTGGCTGTCGACGTTCAGCTCCCACCCCGACACCTACTGGGCTGGCTGTCGACGTTCAGCTCCCACCCCGACACCTACTGGGCTGGCTGTCGACGTTCAGCTCCCACCCTGACGCCTACTGGGCTGGCTGTCGACGTTCAGCTCCCACCCCGACGCCTACTGGGCTGGCTGTCGACGTTCAGCTCCCACCCTGACGCCTACTGGGCTGGCTGTCGACGTTCAGCTCCCACCCCGACACCTACTGGGCTGGCTGTCGACGTTCAGCTCCCACCCCGACACCTACTGGGCTGGCTGTCGACGTTCAGCTCCCACCCTGACGCCTACTGGGCTGGCTGTCGACGTTCAGCTCCCACCCTGACGCCTACTGGGCTGGCTGTCGACGTTCAGCTCCCACCCCGACACCTACTGGGCTGGCTGTCGCGTTTCGACCACAGGAACCTTCCCCCAGGAACTAGGAACCCTTTGAAGGAACTCAGTGCGTTTCCAGCGCAGGTCTAAATTAAGTTCTGGGGACATTATTTTATCTGCCCCCCCCTAAGAAGTCCCTGCTCGGGGGCAGGTACTTTCTAAAAGTACAGGGACTAAAGTTTGGAAACGCTATTTCGGTCGATTATTCGTCCCCTTTAATAATACCAATTGGTATTGTATTTTATATCGTTGGAAAGCCTGATTGGTCGCCTTTACAGCGAGGTACAACTTGTAAGGAGCATGCATTCGTGGAATGGGCAACAAAGCTAACCGTGTGGGCAGCGGCTCAAAGGAATGTGCCAAAATCCCCTTCAATATTCTTCTGTTGGTATTCACTCTGGGTTTGAGTTGCCCGGTGGATTGGATGGTTGCACTCTCCCACAGTCATAAGTACTAGAGCCAGAGTGACCAACGCAACCATGTTGGCTGACTTGGTCCTGGTTGAGGAGTGGAATGCCATCCACACAGCAGTGTGTGGCCAGGCTGGTGACCGGCGTGAGGAGGGGGTGCCACGCTGTTGCGACTGCGTATGGATCTTCCACACGCTACTGAGGTCCCCGACAGTGTAACATTAATAAAGTGTAAAAATTGCCAATATGTGTTGTTTTTCCTTATTACTGTGGGAGAGAGTGCAATCATCCAATCCACCAAGAAACGCAAAACGAGAGTGAATACCAACAGAATAATATTGCAGGGGATTTTGGCACATTCTGTCGGGCCGTGTTATGCGTGAAACTCGTTTTTAGAAGTTGATAAAAGTGACAAAAGATATTTTCAGCTAAGTATTTCCAAAACGCAGCGTCGATAGGAATACAATTAAATAACAACTGGCATCATTTTGATTTTATCGTGGATTGAAAATCAAATGCAAGCCTATTCCTCAAAATGAAAGAAGCCAATGATTCAACACTTTTGTATAGGATTGTTATATAATTTATATTGACACGACTTGCCCAGTAGAGCAGGGGGGGGTAATCGACAACAACCGCATGGCAATGATGACAGAGCGATTGATTTGCACTCCAAACAATCTTACCAAGCCCCGTTTGGAAATACTATGAGTCATCTGGACTCGCGTGAGTCGCCAGTGCGTTGTGCGCTCGAAAGTATCGGAGTCGGTATGCAGACAACAATGGGCTTTTAGTTCCTTGAAAAGTAGTTCCTGGGACTAAAGTTTCTGGGTACCTTGGGTCGAAACGCGGCTCTGATGGGCTGGCTGTCGCCATTTAGCTCAAACCCTGACTACCTAACGGGAGTGGCTATCGGCGTTTAGCCCTAACCCTCCAACCATCATCTAATGCTGATACGCAGTCAACAGATTTAATTATTGGGACGGTGAACTCAAGTTGGCCTTTTTAACTTAGAAGAGAGAGAGAGAGCAGAAAATGGAGGGACTGTTCTATTTTCTACTGCCTCCTACTTTATGTAGTGGCTTACATTGAGAACTCTGTGAGGTTGACGCTTGTATGTGGCGCGCTGCGTTCCAAATTGCCGTCTTTCTTGACCTCCATGTTAACGCATGTACAGACAATGACAACCGCACAAAAGGCCAACCGCAACATTACTCTCTCAACACGTCTGTGCTGACTGTATATGTAGCAGGGACCAGACTGCGGGCAAAACTATATACATCTCGGGAGACTCCAAAAATAGTTTCACATGCATGTCTCTGGTACTAGGCGTCCCCCCTGATGCTTTAATTAACCTGTGGGAACGAGGGCAAGACTAATCGCACTCAGTTTGGTCCCCTGGCTGAAAGAGTTACTGGGGCTATTTAAGGAGGCTTTCCCAATCTTTCAACTTGCCGATAAGCACTTAACCCTCCCAGACGCCGTGACCCAGCTCCAGGCAGTGGAAACGTCACGAGATGTTCAGATGAGCTGAATCAGGCGCTCGTCTTCTTTTACAGCTAATTGATACAGCTACCGTAATTGAAAAAGATGTTGAGCTGTGATGTATCTTGAGTAGGCTGCGAAGAGGAGCACTTCATTCAGCCTGTATTGCATCGAAAGTGATGTTTCCGCTTTCTCCGCGGGTCAATTGTTTGGGGTTTTTCACATCAATCCCCGTAGTTCAAGCGCTTTTTCCGCTTTTAGATAATATCCCCCCCCCCCGCCTCTCTTGTACACTGGATCCTAAGAAGGACCCAAGACTTGGTTTCCACCGTCACAAAGAGGTCGCTGTAGCCCCTCGAACCCCTGAACTTTGACCCCCCGCAGTTGACTTTAATCTCCACCCCCCCCCCCCCAACCTTAGGGTAACTGCCCCTGAGTTATGAGAGCCTGTGACCTCACTGACCACACCTCCTCGTCCTCCTCCTCGGTCCCCCCCACCAGAGACCTGACTGAGACGTGATCGAGGGGGAAAAGACTCCTCTGCTGTCCAGAAACGGGATCCTTGTCGAACTTGCCCCCGACACGGCACCTGTACCGCTTTGCCGTCGCCGCGACGCCAATGAACCCGTCATGCCAGCCAGTTTCTGCCAGCCCGGCGCTGCCTGGTGCAGCTCCGATCCTTTGCTTTTTCAACGCAAGGTCACGGCAGCCACACCTTGCCTGTGATCGCAGCCCCCCCCCCCCCCAACACATGGGGAGCGCGGAGATCTCTTGTGTCGAGACATGAAGCAGAAGCCGGCAGTCAGGACTTTGTATTCTCTACTCGGAGGCAAACGATGACGGACGCCCCGCGTCCCCGACGGCTCCGCTTAGGAGCGAGAAGGGAGATGGTGATAAAAGGAGGACTTTACGAGGTGTCGATAAGAAACGTGTAGCCCGTCTGTCGTGCAAAGTCCACCGCCGAGCAGCGAGCGGGAGGGGAATGGATTGCAAGGCCGAGGTGAAAACGGTAATGGGTGTGCCCCCGGTGGCGGCCTGTTGCGGTGCAGACCAGTATTAATGGGTGCAGGTGTTGCGCCCCCTGTAGGCAGCTTGGCGCCTCTCATCTAACCGCCTCGACGGTAAATAGGCCCGGCGTGTCGCGAGGGCAAAGGGAGCAATAAACGGAGAAGAAGGGAATCCCGGAGACATTTTAAATACCGAAGAACCCGACCTGGAGGAGAACGCGGAGGCGTCACAGCCTCGTCGCCACGCGCTCCGTTCACACGGGTCTCTTCTCCGCGACGCCACCTTATTGATTGTAAACCGTTTACAATCCTCTCGTGTACGGAATCCTACCCGTGGGCTTTTTAACGCCTTTTGTGTACGTCACGTACGAGATCTCGCCGCGTTCCTCGTGAAGACGTCTGAAAAAGAAAGTCAAAGGTTAAATCCACGTAGACGTGTAGAACGTCATCAGAACTCTAGTTCTCACTGCATTCTAGAACCTAAGCTGTTGTGTCGTTGTCACATTCCTCACGGTACGGGCGGCGGCTTGTTCATACTTTGTCTTTTGAGTAAAAAATGGTGACGTGTTGTAACTGATTGAATGGGTTCCCTGGACTTGAGAGCCTTTTTATTGTTGGAATCAAGCTCGTATATATATTCATTATTCATATGTCATTATATAGAGCGGGGGTCAGGTGCAAAAGGATGGGGGCCTCCTCGGGGGAAAGTCACTCGGTCCTCCCGGCCCGTATGGGGCGACGTTCAGATGGAAATTAGCATGTCCCCTTACCTAGGGATGGGTACCGAATCGAAACACGTCGGTACTACCGAGTATCGATTCAAGTGAGATACCGAAAAAAAAAAAATATTATTATTTTTTTTTTACTTTATTTTTTTTTAACCTTTTTTCTTTTCATGTCAACGTTCACACGCACAATACACGCTTACCTAGGATTTGACTTGATTCAACAACAAAGCAGTCGGAGCAATGACAAGCCAAAAACTGCAATTTGAAGTTTGGATTTTTTTTTTCACGACTGAGGTAGGTAGATTACATTTCTTGAGACTAAAGTACCGAAAAAAGGTACCGTTGGGTACCGGTATCGATTCACAGGTACCGGTACCGTATCGGTTCAAATGTGAAAGGTAGCCATCCCTACTCTTACCCTTAGGCCTCGAATCAAGCGCACTTCGTCTGCAAGTGAACCCTTGGCGTCAGAACTTACCGCTGTGTTTACGTCTGGGTGGTTTGGGGACCCCCCCCCCCCCCTCCCTCCTGAACTGAACGGGTTTGTGACGGGTATTGAAGAAAGGACGATGACATCGACAGGAAGCCATCATCTCCGTGCACCTGACCCACTGATATTGTGCTGTATTCACTGAATTCAAGGCAACCGACGAACGGAACGTATATGACCCTTACGAGCCGTAGAGAATAAAGGGGGGGGGGGGGGGGGGGGGGGACACACAAAGGTGCCACTCGTGACACGTAAATGTCGTTTTGGTCAGAGATGGTCCTGTCCTGCAGTTGCCATGAATGCAGTTTTGTAAAAAGATGTTTTTGATGGTGATGATGGGTGTAGTGTTGATTGTTATCCACTAGGTGGTGTCATTGAGCCTTTAGCCACTCATTATTAAACCCATGGTTTGCCATGAGGGAAAGAGAGGGGAGTCACTGCTGGTGTTTTAGAGGCTTCTGATTGAGTGCATCATGACACCCTGCAAGAGGAGCGCTTTCAAACCCAAACGCATCTAAGAATAGTACTGGAACCAGCGTCAACCTTTCATCTCCTGGATGATTCATGTGCACAGGCTTTTTTGGTCAGCTTTTCATACTAAAAATGGAGAAGAGTGCCGCCATAGACTACATCCATCGTGTCCCCTTAATGTTTGCGCCCATCGTGTCGTCGGCTATGTTTTCACCGCGACCTAAAGGCCCAGTCAGTGATTTATTTTAACCACACAAATGTGGGGGCGTCTTCTTCACATACCTTCTTGGGAAGATTTTGAAATGTAAAAACGATGCTATTTTTGGGAACGTTCTCAACTCATTCTATTCAGAATATTACATTACATTTACATTTGAGTAATTTAGCTGACACTTCCAAAGCGACGTACACGTTTCTGTACAACAGGTCCGCAGGACGATTAGGATCACGGGTCGGGTCTTTTAACAATCGATAAGTGGAACGATTTTTTTGTAGTACTTTATCCTCCTCCGCAAAGGATGTTTATTATAATAATTTACCTTTTAATCCTGAAATCAGAAATATTAGCCGAGGGACAGGTATACCAAGTATGCCCGTGCCCATTCTCTGGGCATTTAGAGTATATTATATACCCACTCATAGAATTAGCATATTAAAAGGGGAACACCACTCAAATAAAAATTTTTTCCATAAGTGGTTCAATTGATATTTGTGAACATGGGCTACTCTCTCCCAAAGCTAGAAACCAGAACTCAATCTTCAATTAAATTAAATAAATAAAAACTTTATTAATCCCGCAAGGGTATGCAAACGGCAAACAGCTGCACTTCTACACATTCAAGACAAAACAGGGGACAAGAGACACACATGACACTACCAAAGAGACGTGACACTGTTAGAACAGGATCCATACATTGATCTGTCAAGTCCAATAAATTAATTCGGTCAGTACAAAAAAAAGTACACTTTCATCCCAAAAATTTAAATCAAGGGGTCAAAGGGTGCATGTTAGTGAACTGACCATTCCTTGTACTGTGGCCATTCACCAGTCGAACCCAAACTGTCTTCTGTTTGTTTTGCAGGCAGGCTGTCTAAAGAGCTTTCCTGAGGGCAGCAGGTCAACACACACATGAAGGACATGTGTGGGGTCACCAAGTATCTTATGTGCTTTCTTGAGCACTTGGGCTGTTAAACTGCACTATGGATCTGTGTGTTCTGCCGATAATTCTTTTAACTAAGGTTGACAACAATGTTGTGACGCTATCAGCTATAAAGTCTGGAGCTGCTCCACTGACACAGAATGTCTGTTTTATTTATACATTATTTATTTATATTTTTCCAAATGAGCTTCATTCTATAGCAGTGGTCTCAGTTCTGAAACAGAAAATGTACCTATGAACTCAGAACATTCTCCTGGGTGTCATATATTAAAAATATTTCCCAATACATTTTTTGTTATTGTTTATTTATTGTTTATTTTGGATCCCCTCACTACTCTTCCAGACATACAAATATAACATTCAAAACATTATCCAGCACACAAATATATAATATGATAAAACTATACAAAAATCATAATATCCTTAACATCCACAGTATTATAAGATACAATATTACACATTTACAAAGTGCATATTATAAAATACAAAATTATAATAAAAGAATATATATTCAAATCAGTATAGAACCAGTTTATAATTTTCCTTTGATGCACTTCTTAAATCTGTATTTACTTTTTTTTGTTATCTACTTTTTCTCCCCATTTTTCTATTTTTCTCCCATCCCAATTTCGTATTATCCAATTCTACCCTCCCCTGTCTCAGTGTGTTAGGCCATGTGTTTGGCCATGCCTCCCACTGGTCGGCTGCAGTGAGGACCAAGCCTTGCATCACGTGTCCCCTCCGGTACTCGAGGAGGCAGCCGTCGCATCTTTTCACCTGTACAGCGCCATCTCTCAGCGGCGAGGAGTAACGCGTGGGAGGCTCACGCTGTTTCTGCTGTACAGGCGCACCAACCGACCTGTAGGAGTCGCTGTCCACAACGTCCGATCCCCACCCACCAGCTTCCCACCTCTAACACTGCCAATTGTGTTAGTATGAACGACCAGCCAAGCTGGTAGCAATGCGGAGAGCTGGGCTCGAACCCAGCATCTCCTGCGTTAGTGGTGAGCGTCTTGCCCACTGTGCCACTTAGCTGCCCACAAATCTATATTTTACTTGAATTACTTCTATGGAGCAGCTTTAGACTTTATACCTGATGACATCACACTTTTGATTCTTAAAGTTTGATTTTCAACACTTTTTGGGGGGGATTCAGGGGAAAGAGTTGCTCATTTTCACTAATATCATTGTAACATCTTTAGACCAGAGGAGAATGTAATAACTACGCTACTATTCTTATACTACTACTACTACTACTACCTATCATGCTGATATGTCTATACTACTATGCTACTATTCTTATACTACTACTACCTATCATGCTGATATGTCTATACTACTATGCTACTATTCTTATACTACTACTACCTATCATGCTGATATGTCTCTCTATACTACATGCCACTGACTCCTAGCTGACAGAGATGTGCCCTTCCTGGGAATGGGGGCGTATTTCACCCTTTAATCAGTGAAGTATATACAGGTGCAGCTCCATAAATTAGAATATCGTGGAAAAGTTATTTTATTTCAGTAATTCAATAAAAAAAAGCGAAACTCATAGATTCATTAGACACAAAGTGAAATATTTCAAGCCTTTATTTGTTTTCATTTGGATGATTATGGCCCTTACAGCCCAAAATTCAGTATCTGAGAAAGTTTGAATATTACATGATAAGACCAATCAAAAAAGATTATATTATATCGACAGCGTGACGTTTGAAAATATCGCACATTGATTTATTTTAACGTCTTGAAATTGTTTTGTATTATTTATCGGAATCTGTATTTTCTAACGTCAACTTGTTTTTTATTATTTATTTTATTTTTTTATCTTTTTCCGATTTTTCACCCATCCCAATGTTAGTCGTTATGCCAATTCCCAATCCCCTTCCTGGTCGTTGCGCACTCTGCCCCCTACCGTCGGTCTGGGAGGGCGGAGACTATCACATGCTTCCTCCGACACATGTGTAGCCAGCCCACCGCTTCTTTTCACCTGGCAGTGTGGACTCTCACTGGGGGAGTGTAACGTGTGGAAGGATCACACTACCTCTCACAGATCCTTCCCTTGCTGTGCAGGCGCCCCGACCGAACTGTAGGAGTCGCTGTTTGGTCTCCTCCTCACATCCCCACGTGAAGAAGATGTTGAGCTGTAGCCCAACTTTCAGAAATTCCGCCTAAGGTTACATGCTCAAGTAAATGGAAGATTGCTCCACTTCTATACAAGGTCAATTTGCATGTTCTTGGTATCTCGGGACATCTAGGGACCTGGGGGAATGTATTCCCAGTGTCAGAAATATTGTGTCTGTTACTAGGCTTGAGTAAATTGTGATGGGGGGAAAAAAAAGGAGAATATAAATTATGATTTGAAATCTAAGCAATTGAATAAAGGGAAGATGATTAAACAGAATGATTTGTAGATACAGTAATAAATTATAATCCATTTGAATTATAAATTCATATTTAACCTTGAACTTATGGCCAAATCATACATCTTATGGATAGGGAAAAAGCTCCTCTTTCCAATGGCAGTGTTACATCTGGATTTAGTCATTTCCTCACGGTTTTACGATAAAAGAGAGATAGAATTAGCATTGTTCTGATACATTCTTATTTTCTGTCAATCTTAAAAACATAAGTAAACAAACGTGTTGAAAATATACACTTTAACTGATGTTTTGATAGGGTTAGGGTCTTTACTCTTGGCTACATTTGAAAAAGAAACACCATTAATTAATACGGTCTGTATTGATCGATTTATGATAAAAACAGCAGGGTCTCGGCGGCTGAGTGGCGCAGTGGGCAAGGCGCTCGCCACTAACGCAGGAGATGCTGGGTTCGAGCCCAGATCTCGGCGTTGCTACCGGCTTGGCTGGTCGTTCATACTAACACAACTGGCAGTATTAGGGGGTGGGAGGCTGGTGGGTGGGGATCGGACGTTACAGGTCGGTTTGGTGACGCCGGTGCGACAGAAGCAGGAAGTGTCGGGGGCAGCGTGAGCCTCCCACGCGTTACTCCTCACCGCTGAGAGATCGAGCTGCTGTGGTGAAAAGATGCGACAGGCTGCCTCCTCGTGTACCGGAGGGGACACGTGATGCAAGGCTTCTGTCCTCACTACAGCCGACCAGTGGGAGGCATAGTCTAGCAACGTTCAAGACAGGGGAGGGAAGAATTGGATAATAGGAAATTGGGATGGGAGAAAAATAGAAAAAGTGGATCAAAAAAACAAACCAGCAGGGTCTCTTTATAAGACCCTGTGACTCACTGCACATCCCTGTCCTGTTCTTTTAGGATCTTTCCCAAAAGTGAAGTCCAATGCGCTTCATCCAAGTTTTTAAGAAGTCTTTGATTGTCATGCAGGTTAACCCTTTCACTACTTCTTCGTACTTAATTTCTTAATTTATTTGTATAGCACGTTTAAACATGACGCTTGTCAACCAAAGTACTAAGCTAAGTACAAAGAAAAGTATAAAATAAACAGAAAAATAAAATAAAATCAACGGATAGACAAAGGAAAAACAGAACAACACGTCAACAAGTACGGCAAGAGTCAAAGTGAGTCAGGGAAGGCCAGGCGATATAGGTGGGTTTTGAGTTTTGATTTAATAGACTCGATGGAGGGGGCAGATTTAATGGACATGGGGATGCTGTTCCAGAGGTCAGGGGCTGCGACCGCAAAAGCACGTCCCCCCCTAGACTTGAAGTTAGACCTACGGGTGGTTAGGAGACCCTTATCAGCCGATCTGAGGGCCCTGGCGTTGGTATAGGGGGTGAGGAGGTCTGCTAGGTAAGCAGGGGCCTTACCATTTAGGGCTTTGTACACCATTAAGAGGACCTTGAAGTCTATTCTAAAGCGCACCGGGAGCCAGTGGAGGGAGGCAAGTACAGGGGTGATGTGAGCTCTCTTCTGGGTACCTGTGAGCAGTCTAGCGGCAGCGTTTTGGGGGAGTTGTAGACGGGCTATGGTGGATTTATTTAGCCCCAGGTACAGGGAGTTACCACACACTACAGAAGGTTAACCATCTCTAGTTAGGTTGTGAAAGGTTAACCTTCTGTAGTTAGGTTGTGAAAAGGGTTAACCCTTTGTCGCGTGGCAGTGAAAGGGTTAACATTCTGTAGTGCGGTTGTGAAAGGGTTTTAACCATTTGGTAGTGTGGTGGTGCAAGGGTTAACACGCACATGTAAGATGGTCGACACACAGGGACACACACATGCATTGGGTCGCAGAAAGGCCCGGGAGATACCCCACCTGAGTAACCTGGCAACCTGCTCCCAGAGCGGGAATTAGATTAATATGTATTGTCACTCATCATACATACACAACAAAAATAAGTTTGGTATCCAACCAGAGTGCAAATGTAACAGCAATATACAATGTACAGGTGGTTAAACAGGGTACACAATATATAAGTTAGTACTACGGAGTGTAGTGCTAATCAGATGTAAGTACAGAGTTGTATTATATGAATAGAGACGGTATGACTACTACTGTCCAGCAGGCGTGATATTTTTTCGTAGCCGCAGTTTGCGGAGACGCTCTCTGATTGGCCACTGACGTTTCTGGTCGTGTGACATGTGCGGCCAATCGTGTGACGCCTGTTTCTTTCACCGGTTAAGCTTAGGCGACTCTTTCGAAGTTGGTTAAGGTTAGAGTTTGTCTTAGAGCAGGGCGATAGAACACCAGCCCTGATTCCAAACTCTAACCTTAACCAACTTCGAAAGAGTCGCCTAAGCTTAACCAGTGATAAACTAGGCGTTAGGTAGTTTGCAGGCTGTTCGAGGCGGAAATGGGCAAAGACACAGCTCGTCACGCGATTGGGCGCACATGTCACATGACCAGAAACGTCAGTGGCCAATCAGAGAGTGTCTCCGCAAACTGCGGCTACGAAAAAAAATCACGCGTCCAGCAGCGTAACTAGTAAGAGTAGGATATGTACAGATAGTAAAGGACTATGTGCAGGTAAGTACAGATGGGTGAGGAAGTTCCCGGGTGAAATGCTTGCTTTTATTTGTTTCCCTCTTAACGAGTACAGTGCCTGTTCAAATCATAGATATATGTAAAGACTAGATGGCGCAAGGCGGAGTCTCCCGTGTAGTTCACCGGCGGCCATCTTGCTACAGTGAACTACTGCTTTAACACATTGGGCGCCATGGGTTATATCCATCAATATACCCAGTCTGCCACCGTTGAAAGCCTATGGAGATGTTTACCTTCTTTGCAGGGCTATAACTTTTTAAATTTTATTGCTATATTGACATTACTATGGCCCATTCAACATCGATTATCTATCGTTCCGGATGTGGGAACGTTATATTTTTTCATTCATACATTGTTGTGTTAACACTATGGGTGGCGGCCAGAAATCCGGAAAATGACTGTGGATTGCCAGCGCTATTTGTCTATGGAGAAGTACCCCTTCTTTGCATGGCTATAACTTTTTAAATTATATTGCTACATTGCCATTATTAGGGCCCATTCAAAGTCCTATATGTATTGTTCATTGTGTAGCAACGTTAAACTTTTTCATTCACATATTCATAGTAAAGTATGGTCTAATGTATAAGTATGTTTTCATCTCTTTCTGCAGCTTTCTCCAGAACGTGATATATAGCCCCAAATGCATTATATTGATGATGAAATACAGTTTGATGGCAATCGGGGCGATATAAAAAAATTCAATTGGACGTACTTCTAGAATGATCTACGTATGATCTGATGATGACCGGATGGGCGGGGGATCGTTTATAATTCCGTGGGCAGCGTTATATCATTCATCTAGTGTGGGTGATATGTTCATCATAACAGTTTATATGGAATACGATCAAAAATAACGCTGAATCTTACCGTATCCTCCTCGCGCCGTTGGGCGATGAGCGTGGAACAGTCATTTACCTATTATGGTATGTAGAAATATCGGGTCCATTTCCAGCTTGTATAATAGTATATATGTCCAAATCATGTTGTTTATCGAGTTATTGGCAATCGATCGCTATGTATTGTGTCGAGATCGAGTCCCGGGAGCCAAACAGAGTGCCCGGAAGTAATATGGCCGACCAGCACAACCTCCATAGCACTTCCTGTTTGGCGATTGCGCCGATCGGCCACCAGATGGCGCTCCTGAACCGCCAGAGAGCTCAGTGGGTCCTCCTGGTGGATCTCAGGCCAGCGGAGGGGAAATATGAATCCGATCGCAGATTTTTGAAATATTGATATAAGGACGCTGTACAGCGTCCTCCGGCAACTTGAGCATGGCCGGCAATGACGCTGTACAGCGTTTCCCGGCAGTCAAAGTGTTAATACCGTCTTGAATATAAGTATGTTTATAAGCTTTTCTGCTGTAATTCCAAAAACGCTAGTTATAGGCCCAAACACATATGATAGATTATCGAATGCCGTTTCTTTCCTATACACGCTATATTAAAAAATTCAAATGTATATGATCGGTATACATTATGCTTCATCATGCGTGGAGGAAAGGGGGGGGGCGGGGGTCGTCTATAATTCCTTGATCGTCAGTAACGGCTTTATGTAGTATGGGTTGATATATTGATCAGACTGTTTGCAAACAAAGAAACGCACAATCGGGCTGAAAATAACGTTACTCTCCTCTTACCGTTCGTCGATGAGACTGGAGGAAAAAGATCCCAATTATTTGACGCCGATCGCCTAGATCCATTTCCGGTTTGTATGTCGCAATAAACGCCGAAATCATATCGATTATTGCGTTATGGAAGCGATCCATATGCAAGCCAGTGTTTGTCTGGACCCACGTAACAAGATGTGACTGCCGGAGGAATTTCCTCGACGCACCGATCACAACTTCCGGTTTTGAGAGTGTAACTCGCCCGACCATCCACCAGGCGGCGGTATTGAGGCGTTGCAGTCTCATTCAGGGTCCCGCTGCAGCTCCGGAGGTTGGCTGGATGAATTTTTAAATATTGATTTCAAAGACGGCTTACGCCGTTGTTGCCGTTCAACGCATGGCGGCCAAAAACGGTGCAACTCGTTTATGGCGACCAATGTGTCAAGGTGAGTGATCTGTACAAACAAAAATACAATTAACTCGCTGAAATCTTGACGGATTTACAAACGGTTTGGTTTATTACAAACGTTATTAACATGGCTATGATTCTTGGTTGGAAGAATAATTTTGCATATGAAAGTCCATTATAAGTATGCAGTATGATAACTACATCTCTGACGTTTTTAACAAACCAAACGGTTGAAGAATTGAGCAAGCTATGGTTATTTCAATAGTACATGCACCATAGACATTCATGTTATGAGTGGGCGTGCTGCCCTGTAGCAAGATGGCTGCCATGTGGCAACGTCGCTCTCCGTTGGCCAGCAGCGCGGGTGAGTCATCTATAGTCTTTATATATCTATGGTTCAAAACCCCATGCAGCTTTTCTCGAGAACTGCTCATCCAATCGACTTCACACTCAACACCACGGTACTCACTCAGCTCCTCTGTGATACAGTACTCACTCAGCCCCTCTGTGATACAGTACTCACTCAGCTCCTCTGTGATACAGTACTCACTCAGCTCCTCTGTGATACAGTACTCACTCAGCTCCTCTGTGATACAGTACTCACTCAGCCCCTCTGTGATACAGTACTCACTCAGCTCCTCTGTGATACAGTACTCACTCAGCCCCTCTGTGATACAGTACTCACTCAGCCCCTCTGTGATACAGTACTCACTCAGCTCCTCCTCTGTGATACAGTACTCACTCAGCTCCTCCTCTGTGATACAGTACTCACTCAGCTCCTCCTCTGTGATACAGTACTCACTCAGCCCCTCCTCTGTGATACAGTACTCACTCAGCTCCTCCTCTGTGATACAGTACTCACTCAGCTCCTCTGTGATACAGTACTCACTCAGCTCCTCCCCTGTGATACAGTACTCACTCAGCTCCTCTGTGATACAGTACTCACTCAGCTCCTCTGTGATACAGTACTCACTCAGCTCCTCTTCTGTGATACAGTACTCACTCAGCTCCTCCTCTGTGATACAGTACTCACTCAGCTCCTCCTCTGTGATACAGTACTCACTCAGCTCCTCCTCTGTGATACAGTACTCACTCAGCTCCTCCTCTGTGATACAGTACTCACTCAGCTCCTCTGTGATACAGTACTCACTCAGCTCCTCTGTGATACAGTACTCACTCAGCTCCTCTTCTGTGATACAGTACTCACTCAGCTCCTCCTCTGTGATACAGTACTCACTCAGCTCCTCTGTGATACAGTACTCACTCAGCTCCTCCTCTGTGATACAGTACTCACTCAGCTCCTCCTCTGTGATACAGTACTCACTCAGCTCCTCCTCTGTGATACAGTACTCACTCAGCTCCTCTGTGATACAGTACTCACTCAGCTCCTCTGTGATACAGTACTCACTCAGCTCATCTGTGATACAGTACTCACTCAGCTCCTCTGTGATACAGTACTCACTCAGCTCCTCTGTGATACAGTACTCACTCAGCTCCTCTGTGATACAGTACTCACTCAGCTCCTGTGATACAGTACTCACTCAGCCCCTCTGTGATACAGTACTCACTCAGCCCCTCTGTGATACAGTACTCACTCAGCCCCTCCTCTGTGATACAGTACTCACTCAGCTCCTCTGTGATACAGTACTCACTCAGCTCCTCCTCTGTGATACAGTACTCACTCAGCTCCTCTGTGATACAGTACTCACTCAGCTCCTCTGTGATACAGTACTCACTCAGCTCCTCTGTGATACAGTACTCACTCAGCTCCTCCTCTGTGATACAGTACTCACTCAGCTCCTCTGTGATACAGTACTCACTCAGCTCCTCTGTGATACAGTACTCACTCAGCTCCTCTGTGATACAGTACTCACTCAGCTCCTCTGTGATACAGTACTCACTCAGCTCCTCTGTGATACAGTACTCACTCAGCTCCTCTGTGATACAGTACTCACTCAGCTCCTCTGTGATACAGTACTCACTCAGCTCCTCTGTGATACAGTACTCACTCAGCCCCTCTGTGATACAGTACTCACTCAGCTCCTCTGTGATACAGTACTCACTCAGCCCCTCTGTGATACAGTACTCACTCAGCCCCTCCTCTGTGATACAGTACTCACTCAGCCCCTCTGTGATACAGTACTCACTCAGCTCCTCTGTGATACAGTACTCACTCAGCCCCTCTGTGATACAGTACTCACTCAGCCCCTCCTCTGTGATACAGTACTCACTCAGCTCCTCTGTGATACAGTACTCACTCAGCTCCTCCTCTGTGATACAGTACTCACTCAGCTCCTCTGTGATACAGTACTCACTCAGCTCCTCTGTGATACAGTACTCACTCAGCCCCTCTGTGATACAGTACTCACTCAGCCCCTCTGTGATACAGTACTCACTCAGCCCCTCCTCTGTGATACAGTACTCACTCAGCTCCTCTGTGATACAGTACTCACTCAGCCCCTCTGTGATACAGTACTCACTCAGCTCCTCTGTGATACAGTACTCACTCAGCTCCTCTGTGATACAGTACTCACTCAGCTCCTCTGTGATACAGTACTCACTCAGCTCCTCTGTGATACAGTACTCACTCAGCTCCTCTGTGATACAGTACTCACTCAGCTCCTCTGTGATACAGTACTCACTCAGCCCCTCTGTGATACAGTACTCACTCAGCTCCTCTGTGATACAGTACTCACTCAGCTCCTCTGTGATACAGTACTCACTCAGCTCCTCTGTGATACAGTACGCACTCAGCCCCTCTGTGATACAGTACTCACTCAGCCCCTCCTCTGTGATACAGTACTCACTCAGCTCCTCTGTGATACAGTACTCACTCAGCCCCTCCTCTGTGATACAGTACTCACTCAGCTCCTCTGTGATACAGTACTCACTCAGCTCCTCTGTGATACAGTACTCACTCAGCCCCTCTGTGATACAGTACTCACTCAGCTCCTCTGTGATACAGTACTCACTCAGCCCCTCTGTGATACAGTACTCACTCAGCCCCTCCTCTGTGATACAGTACTCACTCAGCCCCTCTGTGATACAGTACTCACTCAGCCCCTCTGTGATACAGTACTCACTCAGCCCCTCCTCTGTGATACAGTACTCACTCAGCTCCTCTGTGATACAGTACTCACTCAGCTCCTCCTCTGTGATACAGTACTCACTCAGCTCCTCTGTGATACAGTACTCACTCAGCCCCTCTGTGATACAGTACTCACTCAGCTCCTCTGTGATACAGTACTCACTCAGCTCCTCTGTGATACAGTACTCACTCAGCTCCTCTGTGATACAGTACTCACTCAGCTCCTCTGTGATACAGTACTCACTCAGCTCCTCTGTGATACAGTACTCACTCAGCCCCTCTGTGATACAGTACTCACTCAGCCCCTCTGTGATACAGTACTCACTCAGCTCCTCTGTGATACAGTACTCACTCAGCTCCTCTGTGATACAGTACTCACTCAGCCCCTCTGTGATACAGTACTTACTCAGCCCCTCTGTGATACAGTACTCACTCAGCTCCTCTGTGATACAGTACTCACTCAGCCCCTCCTCTGTGATACAGTACTCACTCAGCTCCTATGTGATACAGTACTCACTCAGCTCCTCTGTGATACAGTACTCACTCAGCTCCTCTGTGATACAATACTCACTCAGCTCCTCTGTGATACAGTACTCACTCAGCCCCTCTGTGATACAGTACTCACTCAGCCCCTCTGTGATACAGTACTCACTCAGCCCCTCTGTGATACAGTACTCACTCAGCCCTCTGTGATACAGTACTCACTCAGCTCCTCTGTGATACAGTACTCACTCAGCCCTCTGTGATACAGTACTCACTCAGCTCCTCTGTGATACAGTACTCACTCAGCTCCTCCTCTGTGATACAGTACTCACTCAGCTCCTCCTCTGTGATACAGTACTCACTCAGCCCCTCTGTGATACAGTACTCACTCAGCTCCTCCTCTGTGATACAGTACTCACTCAGCTCCTCTGTGATACAGTACTCACTCAGCCCCTCTGTGATACAGTACTCACTCAGCTCCTCTGTGATACAGTACTCACTCAGCTCCTCTGTGATACAGTACTCACTCAGCTCCTCTGTGATACAGTACTCACTCAGCTCCTCTGTGATACAGTACTCACTCAGCTCCTCCTCTGTGATACAGTACTCACTCAGCTCCTCTGTGATACAGTACTCACTCAGCTCCTCTGTGATACAGTACTCACTCAGCCCCTCTGTGATACAGTACTCACTCAGCCCTCCTCTGTGATACAGTACTCACTCAGCTCCTCTGTGATACAGTACTCACTCAGCTCCTCTGTGATACAGTACTCACTCAGCCCCTCTGTGATACAGTACTCACTCAGCTCCTCTGTGATACAGTACTCACTCAGCCCCTCTGTGATACAGTACTCACTCAGCTCCTCTGTGATACAGTACTCACTCAGCTCCTCTGTGATACAGTACTCACTCAGCCCTCCTCTGTGATACAGTACTCACTCAGCCCTCTGTGATACAGTACTCACTCAGCCCCTCTGTGATACAGTACTCACTCAGCCCCTCTGTGATACAGTACTCACTCAGCTCCTCTGTGATACAGTACTCACTCAGCCCTCCTCTGTGATACAGTACTCACTCAGCTCCTCTGTGATACAGTACTCACTCAGCTCCTCTGTGATACAGTACTCACTCAGCCCCTCTGTGATACAGTACTCACTCAGCCCCTCCTCTGTGATACAGTACTCACTCAGCTCCTCTGTGATACAGTACTCACTCAGCTCCTCTGTGATACAGTACTCACTCAGCCCCTCTGTGATACAGTACTCACTCAGCCCTCCTCTGTGATACAGTACTCACTCAGCCCCTCCTCTGTGATACAGTACTCACTCAGCTCCTCTGTGATACAGTACTCACTCAGCCCCTCCTCTGTGATACAGTACTCACTCAGCTCCTCTGTGATACAGTACTCACTCAGCTCCTCTGTGATACAGTACTCACTCAGCCCTCCTCTGTGATACAGTACTTACTCAGCTCCTCTGTGATACAGTACTCACTCAGCCCCTCTGTGATACAGTACTCACTCAGCCCCTCCTCTGTGATACAGTACTCACTCAGCTCCTCTGTGATACAGTACTCACTCAGCCCCTCCTCTGCGATACAGTACTCACTCAGCTCCTCTGTGATACAGTACTCACTCAGCCCCTCTGTGATACAGTACTCACTCAGCTCCTCTGTGATACAGTACTCACTCAGCTCCTCTGTGATACAGTACTCACTCAGCCCCTCTGTGATACAGTACTCACTCAGCCCCTCTGTGATACAGTACTCACTCAGCCCCTCTGTGATACAGTACTCACTCAGCTCCTCTGTGATACAGTACTCACTCAGCCCCTCTGTGATACAGTACTCACTCAGCTCCCTCTGTGATACAGTACTCACTCAGCCCCTCCCTGTGATACAGTACTCACTCAGCCCCTCTGTGATACAGTACTCACTCAGCTCCTCTGTGATACAGTACTCACTCAGCCCCTCCTCTGTGATACAGTACTCACTCAGCTCCTCTGTGATACAGTACTCACTCAGCCCTCTGTGATACAGTACTCACTCAGCCCCTCTGTGATACAGTACTCACTCAGCTCCTCTGTGATACAGTACTCACTCAGCTTTCCCCTCTGTGATACAGTACTCACTCAGCCCCCTCTGTGATACAGTACTCACTCAGCTCCTCTGTGATACAGTACTCACTCAGCTCCTCTGTGATACAGTACTCACTCAGCTCCTCTGTGATACAGTACTCACTCAGCTCCTCTGTGATACAGTACTCACTCAGCTCCTCTGTGATACAGTACTCACTCAGCTCCTCTGTGATACAGTACTCACTCAGCCCTCCTCTGTGATACAGTACTCACTCAGCCCCTCTGAGATACAGTACTCACTCAGCTCCTCTGTGATACAGTACTCACTCAGCTCCTCTGTGATACAGTACTCACTCAGCTCCTCTGTGATACAGTACTCACTCAGCCCCTCTGTGATACAGTACTCACTCAGCCCCTCTGTGATACAGTACTCACTCAGCTCCTCTGTGATACAGTACTCACTCAGCCCTCCTCTGTGATACAGTACTCACTCAGCCCCTCCTCTGTGATACAGTACTCACTCAGCTCCTCTGTGATACAGTACTCACTCAGCCCTCCTCTGTGATACAGTACTCACTCAGCTCCTCTGTGATACAGTACTCACTCAGCTCCTCTGTGATACAGTACTCACTCAGCCCCTCTGTGATACAGTACTCACTCAGCTCCTCTGTGATACAGTACTCACTCAGCCCTCTCTGTGATACAGTACTCACTCAGCTCCTCTGTGATACAGTACTCACTCAGCCCTCCTCTGTGATACAGTACTCACTCAGCTCCTCTGTGATACAGTACTCACTCAGCTCCTCTGTGATACAGTACTCACTCAGCTCCTCTGTGATACAGTACTCACTCAGCCCCTCCTCTGTGATACAGTACTCACTCAGCTCCCTCTGTGATACAGTACTCACTCAGCTCCTCCTCTGTGATACAGTACTCACTCAGCTCCTCTGTGATACAGTACTCACTCAGCTCTCCCCTCTGTGATACAGTACTCACTCAGCTCCTCCTCTGTGATACAGTACTCACTCAGCCCCCTCTGTGATACAGTACTCACTCAGCTCCTCTGTGATACAGTACTCACTCAGCCCTCCTCTGTGATACAGTACTCACTCAGCTCCTCTGTGATACAGTACTCACTCAGCTCCTCCTGTGATACAGTACTCACTCAGCTCCTCTGTGATACAGTACTCACTCAGCTCCTCTGTGATACAGTACTCACTCAGCTCCTCTGTGATACAGTACTCACTCAGCTCCTCTGTGATACAGTACTCACTCAGCTCCTCTGTGATACAGTACTCACTCAGCCCCTCTGTGATACAGTACTCACTCAGCTCCTCTGTGATACAGTACTCACTCAGCTCCCTCTGTGATACAGTACTCACTCAGCTCTCCCTCTGTGATACAGTACTCACTCAGCTCCTCCTCTGTGATACAGTACTCACTCAGCTCCTCCTCTGTGATACAGTACTCACTCAGCTCCTCCTCTGTGATACAGTACTCACTCAGCCTCCTCTGTGATACAGTACTCACTCAGCTCCTCCTCTGTGATACAGTACTCACTCAGCTCCTCTGTGATACAGTACTCACTCAGCTCCTCCCTGTGATACAGTACTCACTCAGCTCCTCTGTGATACAGTACTCACTCAGCTCCTCTGTGATACAGTACTCACTCAGCTCCTCTCTGTGATACAGTACTCACTCAGCTCCTCTGTGATACAGTACTCACTCAGCTCCTCTGTGATACAGTACTCACTCAGCTCCTCCTCTGTGATACAGTACTCACTCAGCCTCCTCTGTGATACAGTACTCACTCAGCTCCTCTGTGATACAGTACTCACTCAGCTCCTCTGTGATACAGTACTCACTCAGCCCTCCTCTGTGATACAGTACTCACTCAGCTCCTCCTCTGTGATACAGTACTCACTCAGCTCCTCTGTGATACAGTACTCACTCAGCTCCTCCTCTGTGATACAGTACTCACTCAGCTCCTCCTCTGTGATACAGTACTCACTCAGCTCCTCTGTGATACAGTACTCACTCAGCTCCTCTGTGATACAGTACTCACTCAGCTCCTCTGTGATACAGTACTCACTCAGCTCCTCTGTGATACAGTACTCACTCAGCTCCTCTGTGATACAGTACTCACTCAGCTCCTCTGTGATACAGTACTCACTCAGCTCCTCTGTGATACAGTACTCACTCAGCTCCTCTGTGATACAGTACTCACTCAGCCCCTCTGTGATACAGTACTCACTCAGCTCCTCTGTGATACAGTACTCACTCAGCCCCTCTGTGATACAGTACTCACTCAGCTCCTCTGTGATACAGTACTCACTCAGCTCCTCCTCTGTGATACAGTACTCACTCAGCTCCTCTGTGATACAGTACTCACTCAGCTCCTCTGTGATACAGTACTCACCTCAGCTCCTCTGTGATACAGTACTCACTCAGCTCCTCCTCTGTGATACAGTACTCACTCAGCTCCTCTGTGATACAGTACTCACTCAGCTCCTCTGTGATACAGTACTCACTCAGCTCCTCTGTGATACAGTACTCACTCAGCTCCTCTGTGATACAGTACTCACTCAGCTCCTCTGTGATACAGTACTCACTCAGCCTCCTCTGTGATACAGTACTCACTCAGCTCCTCTGTGATACAGTACTCACTCAGCTCCTCTGTGATACAGTACTCACTCAGCCCCTCTGTGATACAGTACTCACTCAGCTCCTCTGTGATACAGTACTCACTCAGCTCCCTCTGTGATACAGTACTCACTCAGCCTCACTCTGTGATACAGTACTCACTCAGCTCCTCTGTGATACAGTACTCACTCAGCTCCTCTGTGATACAGTACTCACTCAGCTCCTCTGTGATACAGTACTCACTCAGCCCTCCTCTGTGATACAGTACTCACTCAGCTCCTCTGTGATACAGTACTCACTCAGCTCCTCTGTGATACAGTACTCACTCAGCTCCTCTGTGATACAGTACTCACTCAGCTCCTCTGTGATACAGTACTCACTCAGCCCCTCTGTGATACAGTACTCACTCAGCTCCTCTGTGATACAGTACTCACTCAGCTCCTCTGTGATACAGTACTCACTCAGCTCCTCTGTGATACAGTACTCACTCAGCCCCTCTGTGATACAGTACTCACTCAGCTCCTCTGTGATACAGTACTCACTCAGCTCCTCTGTGATACAGTACTCACTCAGCTCCTCTGTGATACAGTACTCACTCAGCTCCTCTGTGATACAGTACTCACTCAGCTCCTCTGTGATACAGTACTCACTCAGCCCCTCTGTGATACAGTACTCACTCAGCTCCTCTGTGATACAGTACTCACTCAGCCTCCTCTGTGATACAGTACTCACTCAGCTCCTCTGTGATACAGTACTCACTCAGCTCCTCTGTGATACAGTACTCACTCAGCCTCCTCTGTGATACAGTACTCACTCAGCCCCTCTGTGATACAGTACTCACTCAGCCTCCTCTGTGATACAGTACTCACTCAGCTCCTCTGTGATACAGTACTCACTCAGCCCCTCTGTGATACAGTACTCACTCAGCCCCTCTGTGATACAGTACTCACTCAGCTCCTCTGTGATACAGTACTCACTCAGCCCTCTGTGATACAGTACTCACTCAGCCTCCTCTGTGATACAGTACTCACTCAGCTCCTCTGTGATACAGTACTCACTCAGCCCCTCTGTGATACAGTACTCACTCAGCTCCTCTGTGATACAGTACTCACTCAGCTCCCTCTGTGATACAGTACTCACTCAGCCTCCTCTGTGATACAGTACTCACTCAGCTCCTCTGTGATACAGTACTCACTCAGCTCCTCTGTGATACAGTACTCACTCAGCTCCTCTGTGATACAGTACTCACTCAGCCTCCTCTGTGATACAGTACTCACTCAGCTCCTCTGTGATACAGTACTCACTCAGCTCCTCTGTGATACAGTACTCACTCAGCCCCTCTGTGATACAGTACTCACTCAGCCCCCTCTCTGTGATACAGTACTCACTCAGCCCTCTGTGATACAGTACTCACTCAGCTCCTCTGTGATACAGTACTCACTCAGCCCCTCCTCTGTGATACAGTACTCACTCAGCCTCCTCTGTGATACAGTACTCACTCAGCTCCTCTGTGATACAGTACTCACTCAGCTCCTCTGTGATACAGTACTCACTCAGCTCCTCTGTGATACAGTACTCACTCAGCTCCTCTGTGATACAGTACTCACTCAGCCCCTCTGTGATACAGTACTCACTCAGCCTCCTCTGTGATACAGTACTCACTCAGCTCCTCTGTGATACAGTACTCACTCAGCCCCTCTGTGATACAGTACTCACTCAGCTCCTCTGTGATACAGTACTCACCAGCCCCCTCTGTGATACAGTACTCACTCAGCTCCTCTGTGATACAGTACTCACTCAGCCCCTCTGTGATACAGTACTCACTCAGCCCCTCTGTGATACAGTACTCACTCAGCCCTCCTCTGTGATACAGTACTCACTCAGCTCCTCTGTGATACAGTACTCACTCAGCCCCTCTGTGATACAGTACTCACTCAGCCCCTCTGTGATACAGTACTCACTCAGCTCCTCTGTGATACAGTACTCACTCAGCCCCTCTGTGATACAGTACTCACTCAGCTCCTCTGTGATACAGTACTCACTCAGCCCCTCTGTGATACAGTACTCACTCAGCCCCTCCTCTGTGATACAGTACTCACTCAGCTCCTCTGTGATACAGTACTCACTCAGCCCCTCTGTGATACAGTACTCACTCAGCTCCTCTGTGATACAGTACTCACTCAGCCCCTCCTCTGTGATACAGTACTCACTCAGCTCCTCTGTGATACAGTACTCACTCAGCCCTCTGTGATACAGTACTCACTCAGCCTCCTCTGTGATACAGTACTCACTCAGCTCCTCTGTGATACAGTACTCACTCAGCCCTCCTCTGTGATACAGTACTCACTCAGCCTCCTCTGTGATACAGTACTCACTCAGCTCCTCTGTGATACAGTCTCACTCAGCTCCTCTGTGATACAGTACTCACTCAGCCTCCTCTGTGATACAGTACTCACTCAGCCCTCTCTGTGATACCAGTACTCACTCAGCCCTCCTCTGTGATACAGTACTCACTCAGCCCTCTGTGATACAGTACTCACTCAGCCCCTCTGTGATACAGTACTCACTCAGCCCTCTGTGATACAGTACTCACTCAGCTCCTCTGTGATACAGTACTCACTCAGCTCTCTGTGATACAGTACTCACTCAGCCCCTCTGTGTACAGTACTCACTCAGCCTCTGTGATACAGTACTCACTCAGCTCCTCTGTGATACAGTACTCACTCAGCCCCTCTGTGATACAGTACTCACTCAGCTCCTCTGTGATACAGTACTCACTCAGCCTCCTCTGTGATACAGTACTCATCACGCCTCTGTGTACAGTCTCACTCAGCTCTCTGTGAATACATATCACTCAGCCCTCTGTGATACAGTACTCACTCAGCTCTCTGTGAAACAGTATCACTCACTCACTCAGCCCCTCTGTGATACAGTACTCACTCAGCCCCTCTGTGATACAGTACTCACTCAGCTCCTCTGTGATACAGTACTC
>NW_028172832.1:0-18212 GCF_963971535.1 Notolepis coatsorum | reverse complement strand
GTCTCTACAACTAACACCATGTTGTCTCTACAACTAACACCATGTTGTCTCTACAACTAACACCATGTTGTCTCTTCTCTACAACTAACACCATGTTGTCTCTTCTCTACAACTAACACCATGTTGTCTCTACAACTAACACCATGTTGTCTCTTCTCTACAACTAACACCATGTTGTCTCTTCTCTACAACTAACACCATGTTGTCTCTTCTCTACAACTAACACCATGTTGTCTCTACAACTAACACCATGTTGTCTCTACAACTAACACCATGTTGTCTCTACAACTAACACCATGTTGTCTCTTCTCTACAACTAACACCATGTTGTCTCTTCTCTACAACTAACACCATGTTGTCTCTCTCTACAACTAACACCATGTTGTCTCTTCTCTACAACTAACACCATGTTGTCTCTTCTCTACAACTAACACCATGTTGTCTCTTCTCTACAACTAACACCATGTTGTCTCTTCTCTACAACTAACACCATGTTGTCTCTACAACTAACACCATGTTGTCTCTACAACTAACACCATGTTGTCTCTTCTCTACAACTAACACCATGTTGTCTCTACAACTAACACCATGTTGTCTCTACAACTAACACCATGTTGTCTCTACAACTAACACCATGTTGTCTCTACTCTACAACTAACACCATGTTGTCTCTTCTCTACAACTAACACCATGTTGTCTCTTCTCTACAACTAACACCATGTTGTCTCTACAACTAACACCATGTTGTCTCTTCTCTACAACTAACACCATGTTGTCTCTTCTCTACAACTAACACCATGTTGTCTCTACAACTAACACCATGTTGTCTCTTCTCTACAACTAACACCATGTTGTCTCTTCTCTACAACTAACACCATGTTGTCTCTACAACTAACACCATGTTGTCTCTTCTCTACAACTAACACCATGTTGTCTCTCTCTACAACTAACACCATGTTGTCTCTACAACTAACACCATGTTGTCTCTACAACTAACACCATGTTGTCTCTTCTCTACAACTAACACCATGTTGTCTCTTCTCTACAACTAACACCATGTTGTCTCTTCTCTACAACTAACACCATGTTGTCTCTACAACTAACACCATGTTGTCTCTTCTCTACAACTAACACCATGTTGTCTCTTCTCTACAACTAACACCATGTTGTCTCTACAACTAACACCATGTTGTCTCTTCTCTACAACTAACACCATGTTGTCTCTTCTCTACAACTAACACCATGTTGTCTCTACAACTAACACCATGTTGTCTCTTCTCTACAACTAACACCATGTTGTCTCTTCTCTACAACTAACACCATGTTGTCTCTACAACTAACACCATGTTGTCTCTTCTCTACAACTAACACCATGTTGTCTCTACAACTAACACCATGTTGTCTCTTCTCTACAACTAACACCATGTTGTCTCTTCTCTCACAACTAACACCATGTTGTCTCTTCTCTACAACTAACACCATGTTGTCTCTTCTCTACAACTAACACCATGTTGTCTCTTCTCTACAACTAACACCATGTTGTCTCTTCTCTACAACTAACACCATGTTGTCTCTTCTCTACAACTAACACCATGTTGTCTCTTCTCTACAACTAACACCATGTTGTCTCTTCTCTACAACTAACACCATGTTGTCTCTCTACAACTAACACCATGTTGTCTCTACAACTAACACCATGTTGTCTCTTCTCTACAACTAACACCATGTTGTCTCTTCTCTACAACTAACACCATGTTGTCTCTTCTCTACAACTAACACCATGTTGTCTCTTCTCTACAACTAACACCATGTTGTCTCTACAACTAACACCATGTTGTCTCTACAACTAACACCATGTTGTCTCTTCTCTACAACTAACACCATGTTGTCTCTTCTCTACAACTAACACCATGTTGTCTCTTCTCTACAACTAACACCATGTTGTCTCTACAACTAACACCATGTTGTCTCTTCTCTACAACTAACACCATGTTGTCTCTACAACTAACACCATGTTGTCTCTTCTCTACAACTAACACCATGTTGTCTCTTCTCTACAACTAACACCATGTTGTCTCTTCTCTACAACTAACACCATGTTGTCTCTTCTCTACAACTAACACCATGTTGTCTCTACAACTAACACCATGTTGTCTCTACAACTAACACCATGTTGTCTCTTCTCTACAACTAACACCATGTTGTCTCTTCTCTACAACTAACACCATGTTGTCTCTTCTCTACAACTAACACCATGTTGTCTCTTCTCTACAACTAACACCATGTTGTCTCTACAACTAACACCATGTTGTCTCTTCTCTACAACTAACACCATGTTGTCTCTACAACTAACACCATGTTGTCTCTTCTCTACAACTAACACCATGTTGTCTCTTCTCTACAACTAACACCATGTTGTCTCTTCTCTACAACTAACACCATGTTGTCTCTACAACTAACACCATGTTGTCTCTACAACTAACACCATGTTGTCTCTTCTCTACAACTAACACCATGTTGTCTCTTCTCTACAACTAACACCATGTTGTCTCTTCTCTACAACTAACACCATGTTGTCTCTACAACTAACACCATGTTGTCTCTTCTCTACAACTAACACCATGTTGTCTCTACAACTAACACCATGTTGTCTCTACAACTAACACCATGTTGTCTCTACAACTAACACCATGTTGTCTCTACAACTAACACCATGTTGTCTCTTCTCTACAACTAACACCATGTTGTCTCTTCTCTACAACTAACACCATGTTGTCTCTTCTCTACAACTAACACCATGTTGTCTCTTCTCTACAACTAACACCATGTTGTCTCTACAACTAACACCATGTTGTCTCTACAACTAACACCATGTTGTCTCTTCTCTACAACTAACACCATGTTGTCTCTTCTCTACAACTAACACCATGTTGTCTCTACAACTAACACCATGTTGTCTCTACAACTAACACCATGTTGTCTCTACAACTAACACCATGTTGTCTCTACAACTAACACCATGTTGTCTCTACAACTAACACCATGTTGTCTCTACAACTAACACCATGTTGTCTCTTCTCTACAACTAACACCATGTTGTCTCTTCTCTACAACTAACACCATGTTGTCTCTTCTCTACAACTAACACCATGTTGTCTCTACAACTAACACCATGTTGTCTCTTCTCTACAACTAACACCATGTTGTCTCTTCTCTACAACTAACACCATGTTGTCTCTTCTCTACAACTAACACCATGTTGTCTCTACAACTAACACCATGTTGTCTCTACAACTAACACCATGTTGTCTCTACAACTAACACCATGTTGTCTCTTCTCTACAACTAACACCATGTTGTCTCTTCTCTACAACTAACACCATGTTGTCTCTTCTCTACAACTAACACCATGTTGTCTCTACTCTACAACTAACACCATGTTGTCTCTACTCTACAACTAACACCATGTTGTCTCTACTCTACAACTAACACCATGTTGTCTCTTCTCTACAACTAACACCATGTTGTCTCTACAACTAACACCATGTTGTCTCTACAACTAACACCATGTAGTCTCTTCTCTACAACTAACACCATGTTGTCTCTACAACTAACACCATGTTGTCCCTACAACTAACACCATGTTGTCTCTTCTCTACAACTAACACCATGTTGTCTCTTCTCTACAACTAACACCATGTTGTCTCTTCTCTACAACTAACACCATGTTGTCTCTTCTCTACAACTAACACCATGTTGTCTCTTCTCTACAACTAACACCATGTTGTCTCTTCTCTACAACTAACACCATGTTGTCTCTACAACTAACACCATGTTGTCTCTTCTCTACAACTAACACCATGTTGTCTCTTCTCTACAACTAACACCATGTTGTCTCTTCTCTACAACTAACACCATGTTGTCTCTACAACTAACACCATGTTGTCTCTTCTCTACAACTAACACCATGTTGTCTCTTCTCTACAACTAACACCATGTTGTCTCTACAACTAACACCATGTTGTCTCTTCTCTACAACTAACACCATGTTGTCTCTTCTCTACAACTAACACCATGTTGTCTCTACAACTAACACCATGTTGTCTCTACAACTAACACCATGTTGTCTCTTCTCTACAACTAACACCATGTTGTCTCTTCTCTACAACTAACACCATGTTGTCTCTTCTCTACAACTAACACCATGTTGTCTCTTCTCTACAACTAACACCATGTTGTCTCTACAACTAACACCATGTTGTCTCTTCTCTACAACTAACACCATGTTGTCTCTACAACTAACACCATGTTGTCTCTTCTCTACAACTAACACCATGTTGTCTCTTCTCTACAACTAACACCATGTTGTCTCTACAACTAACACCATGTTGTCTCTTCTCTACAACTAACACCATGTTGTCTCTTCTCTACAACTAACACCATGTTGTCTCTACAACTAACACCATGTTGTCTCTTCTCTACAACTAACACCATGTTGTCTCTACAACTAACACCATGTTGTCTCTTCTCTACAACTAACACCATGTTGTCTCTACTCTACAACTAACACCATGTTGTCTCTTCTCTACAACTAACACCATGTTGTCTCTACAACTAACACCATGTTGTCTCTTCTCTACAACTAACACCATGTTGTCTCTACAACTAACACCATGTTGTCTCTTCTCTACAACTAACACCATGTTGTCTCTACTCTACAACTAACACCATGTTGTCTCTTCTCTACAACTAACACCATGGTGTCTCTTCTCTACAACTAACACCATGTTGTCTCTTCTCTACAACTAACACCATGTTGTCTCTTCTCTACAACTAACACCATGTTGTCTCTTCTCTACAACTAACACCATGTTGTCTCTTCTCTACAACTAACACCATGTTGTCTCTACAACTAACACCATGTTGTCTCTTCTCTACAACTAACACCATGTTGTCTCTTCTCTACAACTAACACCATGTTGTCTCTTCTCTACAACTAACACCATGTTGTCTCTTCTCTACAACTAACACCATGTTGTCTCTACAACTAACACCATGTTGTCTCTTCTCTACAACTAACACCATGTTGTCTCTACAACTAACACCATGTTGTCTCTTCTCTACAACTAACACCATGTTGTCTCTTCTCTACAACTAACACCATGTTGTCTCTTCTCTACAACTAACACCATGTCGTCTCTTCTCTACAACTAACACCATGTTGTCTCTTCTCTACAACTAACACCATGTTGTCTCTACAACTAACACCATGTTGTCTCTACAACTAACACCATGTTGTCTCTTCTCTACAACTAACACCATGTTGTCTCTTCTCTACAACTAACACCATGTTGTCTCTTCTCTACAACTAACACCATGTTGTCTCTTCTCTACAACTAACACCATGTTGTCTCTTCTCTACAACTAACACCATGTTGTCTCTACAACTAACACCATGTTGTCTCTTCTCTACAACTAACACCATGTTGTCTCTACAACTAACACCATGTTGTCTCTTCTCTACAACTAACACCATGTTGTCTCTTCTCTACAACTAACACCATGTTGTCTCTACAACTAACACCATGTTGTCTCTACAACTAACACCATGTTGTCTCTTCTCTACAACTAACGCCATGTTGTCTCTACAACTAACACCATGTTGTCTCTACAACTAACACCATGTTGTCTCTTCTCTACAACTAACACCATGTTGTCTCTTCTCTACAACTAACACCATGTTGTCTCTACAACTAACACCATGTTGTCTCTTCTCTACAACTAACACCATGTTGTCTCTTCTCTACAACTAACACCATGTTGTCTCTACTCTACAACTAACACCATGTTGTCTCTTCTCTACAACTAACACCATGTTGTCTCTTCTCTACAACTAACACCATGTTGTCTCTTCTCTACAACTAACACCATGTTGTCTCTACAACTAACACCATGTTGTCTCTTCTCTACAACTAACACCATGTTGTCTCTTCTCTACAACTAACACCATGTTGTCTCTTCTCTACAACTAACACCATGTTGTCTCTTCTCTACAACTAACACCATGTTGTCTCTTCTCTACAACTAACACCATGTTGTCTCTTCTCTACAACTAACACCATGTTGTCTCTACAACTAACACCATGTTGTCTCTACAACTAACACCATGTTGTTTCTACAACTAACACCATGTTGTCTCTTCTCTACAACTAACACCATGTTGTCTCTTCTCTACAACTAACACCATGTTGTCTCTTCTCTACAACTAACACCATGTTGTCTCTACAACTAACACCATGTTGTCTCTTCTCTACAACTAACACCATGTTGTCTCTTCTCTACAACTAACACCATGTTGTCTCTACAACTAACACCATGTTGTCTCTACAACTAACACCATGTTGTCTCTTCTCTACAACTAACACCATGTTGTCTCTTCTCTACAACTAACACCATGTTGTCTCTACAACTAACACCATGTTGTCTCTTCTCTACAACTAACACCATGTTGTCTCTTCTCTACAACTAACACCATGTTGTCTCTTCTCTACAACTAACACCATGTTGTCTCTTCTCTACAACTAACACCATGTTGTCTCTTCTCTACAACTAACACCATGTTGTCTCTTCTCTACAACTAACACCATGGTGTCTCTTCTCTACAACTAACACCATGTTGTCTCTACAACTAACACCATGTTGTCTCTACAACTAACACCATGTTGTCTCTACAACTAACACCATGTTGTCTCTTCTCTACAACTAACACCATGTTGTCTCTTATACAGTAATACAAGTAATAAAATAGTTTAAAATGATTAAGTTTAAAAATAGTCTAAAACTAATAAAATAGAACGGACATACAACAGTAAAAAATACAGGTATAAGCAAGCATACAATTTTTAAATGTAAATAGCAAGGTTACAGTAAAAAGTGTGATAAGATTGTTCAATCAGATGAAAATGGCCCAGCTAGGAGAATCAACCTTGGCTAGGCGGTGAGGTTCACGATGTACCTAACTGGAATGGTAAACAACTTTGCTAGATTTAGGTCAAAAGTCATCTTCTCCTCACAACAGAGCATCACTCCAACATCATAGAACCGACATATGATATAGAATAATATAGAATACTACTAATAATACAATATATAATAATATAGAATACTACTAATACAATATATCATAACAATAATATGATATATAATAATATAGAATACTACTAATAATACAATATATAATAACAATAATATGATATAGAATAATATAGAATACTACTAATAATACAATATATAATAACAATAAATTATGATATATAATAATATAGAATACTACTAATACAATATATAAGATAATACAATATATAATAACAATAATATGATATAGAATACTACTAATAATACAATATATAAGATAATACAATATATAATAACAATAATATGATATATAATAATATAGAATACTACTAATAATACAATATATAAGACAATACAATATATAATAACAGTAATATGATGATAGAATAATATAGAATACTACTAATAATACAATATATAAGATAATACAATATATAATAACATGATAGAATAATATATACTACTAATAATATAATACAATATATAATAACAATAATATTAATATCGCTAAAACGTTTCGCTGCCATGGATTAATCTACCAAAACGATCAAATGGACCTTACTTGGTTAGAAAGCTTGAGTAATCAATTAACTAGCGGACTAGGTTAGAAATCTGTGTTTTTATTTAACTATACCTCCCAGAGTATGACGCTAATCATTTTAGCATTTTCCATTCACTTTTCCATGTGAAATGTTTCAGTTTATTATCAACTACCCCAGTATCCCTCCAGATTTTGTATGCAGTATGTAAGTCTGTTGTAATGACACCATTCCATATATATATTCATTATTAGGGCTGTCAGTTTATCGCGTTAATTAGATTAATTAATTACACAGCAAATTATCGCGTTATGAAAATTAACAATTTATTTAAAAAACGTTTTTCTTTTTTTTTATTAAAAAAATATAAAAATATCATTCATTCCATAAGAACGTAGAATAAACATTTACAATTATTTTTTTTAAATGGTCCATTTCCATGTTCTTGGTATCTGATTCTAGGGACATCTATGGATCTCAGGGAATGTATTCCCAGTGTCAGAAATACTGTGTCTGTTACTAGGCTTGAGTAAACTGTAATGAACCAAATGAGAATATCAATTCATTTTTTATTTTTTTTTTTATCTTTGACTATGAATACCACCATGCTAAAATTGACCAGACCTGAAAAATCTAAGCAAATGAATAAAGGGAAGATGATTAAACAGAAGGTTTTGTAGATACAGTACTGAATTCTGCCATCCGGACACATGCCATTTGAAATATTATTATAGAATATAAAATATCAGGCCTAAAATGGTTATGCGATTAAAATGCGATTAATTAGATTAATTAATTACAAATCCTGTAATTAATTAGATACTTTTTTTTAATCGCCTGACAGCACTATTCATTATATATATATATATACTGTATATATATGGGTTAGGGATATAAATCCCTAATCCAGAAAGCTGGTCTCCATCACACATTTGTATTTCATATTTATATTTATATAAAACCCCAACGGAAAGCTGGTCTCTATCAAACATGTGTATATCTAGTGTATCTTCAAGGAGACGTTAGCTTCCTGAGTAACAATATAAACAAATCCTTAAATTAATGTATTTTCTAGGTTAATCTAAAAACAATTCATTGCAGCCGTTTTTATGTTTTGTTTTTCACCATGACAATTGTATTACAAAAGAAAATACATACCAAATACCATCAAGTATCATATGGTCGTGATATGATATTCTGGCTCTATCACTGAACCCTAATAATAATAATAATAATAATAATAATAATAATAATAATAATAATAATAATAATAATAATAATACTTTCTGCTACAACTCACCCTCCAAACCCAGGTCCAGCTTCTCCACAGCTCTGTGTTTAAACACGTCTCCTCCTTGTTGCTTCACCTTCCTCTTCCATTTACCAGCTCCTGCAGCAGGGGCTAGGAGCAGAGCAACAAGGAGGGGACAGACTGTTAGGAGCAGAGCAACAAGGAGGGGACAGACTGTTAGGAGCAGAGCAACCAGGAGGGGACAGACCGTTAGGAGCAGAGCAACCAGGAGGGGACAGACCGTTAGGAGCAGAGCAACCAGGAGGGGACAGACCGTTAGGAGCAGAGCAACAAGGAGGGGACAGACCGTTAGGAGCAGAGCAACCAGGAGGGGACAGACCGTTAGGAGCAGAGCAACCAGGAGGGGACAGACCGTTAGGAGCAGAGCAACAAGGAGGGGACAGACTGTTAGGAGCAGAGCAACAAGGAGGGGACAGACCGTTAGGAGCAGAGCAACCAGGAGGGGACAGACCGTTAGGAGCAGAGCAACCAGGAGGGGACAGACCGTTAGGAGCAGAGCAACAAGGAGGGGACAGACCGTTAGGAGCAGAGCAACAAGGAGGGGACAGACCGTTAGGAGCAGAGCAACCAGGAGGGGACAGACCGTTAGGAGCAGAGCAACCAGGAGGGGACAGACCGTTAGGAGCAGAGCAACAAGGAGGGGGCAGACCGTTAGGAGCAGAGCAACAAGGAGGGGGCAGACCGTTAGGAGCAGAGCAACAAGGAGGGGACAGACTGTTAGGAGCAGAGCAACAAGGAGGGGACAGACTGTTAGGAGCAGAGCAACCAGGAGGGGACAGACTGTTAGGAGCAGAGCAACCAGGAGGGGACAGACTGTTAGGAGCAGAGCAACAAGGAGGGGACAGACTGTTAGGAGCAGAGCAACAAGGAGGGGACAGACTGCTAGGAGCAGAGCAACAAGGAGGGGACAGACTGTTAGGAGCAGAGCAACCAGGAGGGGACAGACTGTTAGGAGCAGAGCAACAATGAGGGGACAGACTGTTAGGAGCAGAGCAACAAGGAGGGGACAGACTGTTAGGAGCAGAGCAACAAGGAGGGGACAAACTGTTAGGAGCAGAGCAACAAGGAGGGGACAGACTGTTAGGAGCAGAGCAACAAGGAGGGGACAGACTGTTAGGAGCAGAGCAACAAGGAGGGGACAGACTGTTAGGAGCAGAGCAACAAGGAGGGGACAGACTGTTAGGAGCAGAGCAACAAGGAGGGGACAGACTGTTAGGAGCAGAGCAACAAGGAGGGGACAGACTGTTAGGAGCAGAGCAACAAGGAGGGGACAGACTGTTAGGAGCAGAGCAACAAGGAGGGGACAGACTGTTAGGAGCAGGAGGGGACAGACTGTTAGGAGCAGAGCAACCAGGAGGGGACAGACTGTTAGGAGCAGAGCAACCAGGAGGGGACAGACTGTTAGGAGCAGAGCAACAAGGAGGGGACAGACTGTTAGGAGCAGAGCAACCAGGAGGGGACAGACTGTTAGGAGCAGAGCAACCAGGAGGGGACAGACTGTTAGGAGCAGAGCAACAAGGAGGGGACAGACTGTTAGGAGCAGAGCAACAAGGAGGGGACAGACTGTTAGGAGCAGAGCAACAAGGAGGGGACAGACTGTTAGGAGCAGAGCAACAAGGAGGGGGCAGACTGTTAGGAGCAGAGCAACAAGGAGGGGGCAGACTGCTAGGAGCAGAGCAACAAGGAGGGGACAGACTGTTAGGAGCAGAGCAACAAGGAGGGGACAGACTGTTAGGAGCAGAGCAACAAGGAGGGGACAGACTGTTAGGAGCAGAGCAACAAGGAGGGGGCAGACTGTTAGGAGCAGAGCAACAAGGAGGGGGCAGACTGCTAGGAGCAGAGCAACAAGGAGGGGACAGACTGTTAGGAGCAGAGCAACAAGGAGGGGACAGACTGTTAGGAGCAGAGCAACAAGGAGGGGACAGACTGTTAGGAGCAGAGCAACAAGGAGGGGACAGACTGTTAGGAGCAGAGCAACCAGGAGGGGACAGACTGTTAGGAGCAGAGCAACAAGGACATTGTTGCTCAGCTGATAGAGTTGTGCCCTTCCTGATGGCTTGTCGTACAGAACTTGTAAGTCGCTTTGGATAAAAGCGTCAGCTAAATGACTAAATGTAAATGTAAATGTAAGGAGGGGACAGACTGTTAGGAGCAGAGCAACAAGGAGGGGACAGACTGTTAGGAGCAGAGCAACAAGGAGGGGACAGACTGTTAGGAGCAGAGCAACAAGGAGGGGACAGACTGTTAGGAGCAGAGCAACAAGGAGGGGACAGACTGTTAGGAGCAGAGCAACAAGGAGGGGACAGACTGTTAGGAGCAGAGCAACAAGGAGGGGACAGACTGTTAGGAGCAGAGCAACAAGGAGGGGACAGACTGTTAGGAGCAGAGCAACAAGGAGGGGACAGACTGTTAGGAGCAGAGCAACAAGGAGGGGACAGACTGTTAGGAGCAGAGCAACAAGGAGGGGACAGACTGTTAGGAGCAGAGCAACAAGGAGGGGACAGACTGTTAGGAGCAGAGCAACAAGGAGGGGACAGACTGTTAGGAGCAGAGCAACAAGGAGGGGACAGACTGTTAGGAGCAGAGCAACAAGGAGGGGACAGACTGTTAGGAGCAGAGCAACAAGGAGGGGACAGACTGTTAGGAGCAGAGCAACAAGGAGGGGACAGACTGTTAGGAGCAGAGCAACAAGGAGGAGTCTATAGAACTATATTACTGCACATCCGCTTTAACGTTACATCAAATCAGATGATGGCCTGTCCTTTCTCCAGGACCTGACACTGTCCGTCTATCAACAATAATGCACCCACGGTGAATCGTATTCAAGTCAAGTAGCTACTGACTAGCGTTAGCCGACTAACGTTATCAAATGTCAATGTGAAAACCTTGCGGGGAAGACAAGCTAGGTCAGCTAGCTTAGCTTGATAACGGTACCTTGGCTAAAGTTGGTGCTATTCATAATCCAGCAATAATGGCTGCAGACCTGCAAGCAAAGTACAGCAAGTTCCAAGTGCCAAAGGATAAGAGTCTGAGGCGGAGTCTCAAAAGAGAATGTTGAATATTTATTTTGCATCGAAAATCACAACATAAATGTTACTACTAGAGATGTTCCGATACCATTTTTCCCTTTCCGATCCGATTCCGATACCTAAGCTTTGGGTATCGGCCGATACCGATATTTATCCAATACCAGTGCATTAAATTTTTTTTTTAAATTATAAATTATATTTTTTTTTTTTTTTTTTTTTTTAGATACTGTTATACTGTTTTTTAGTAATAACTAGAACGTATGGTATTTATTCAACAACAGGTGATTGTATAGATTTGTATTAGTATCATTAATCAATGAGTATGGGCTGCAGCACTGCAGATATACCCTACTCCAATGATCCACACGGACATTAAACGGTGTTGCACTCGCTACTCAGTGGCTCTGCAGATATACCCTATTCAGTCTGTAAACTAGTGGCAGATAGAACGTTCATGTTGTGGTTTTTGATGCAAAATAAATATTCAACATTCTCTTTTGAAACTCCGCCTCAGACTCTTATCCTTTGGCACTTGCTGTACTTTGCTTGCAGGTCTGCAGCCATTATTGCTGGATTATGTGAATAGCACCAACTTTAGACACGGTAACGTTATCAAGCTAAGCTAACTGACCTAGCTCGCCTTCCCGCATCGACATTAAGATAACGTTAGTAATAGTCAGCTAACGCTAGTCCGTAGCTACTTGACTTAAATACAATTCACCGTGGGTGCATTATTGTTGATAGACGGTCACGCACAGTGTTAGGTCCTGGAGAAAGGACAGGCGATCATCTGATTTGATGTAACGTTAAAAGCGGATGTTGTTCCAACTAGCTATCTTTCCAGCTAATGCTATCATAACACCAGCCAAACACATCCCGATTCCCGTCCGAGCTCCCCGTCACACCGCACTGTCGGGGACAATGGAATTTAAGAAAGTGTATCTGCTGTTAAAATGACACAGCATCACACTTTAAAACATGTTCATTTAATAATCCTCACTCTCCGCAGGACTCGGCAGGAGATAAATTACATCATGGGATCGGAGGCTAGAATTTACGTGTACTCGCCGATACCGATACTAGCATTTTAGGCAGTATCGGCGGCATTTCCGATACTAGTATCGGTATCGGAACAACTCTAGTTACTACTAGCCAGAGCATCTGCTACTAGCTAACAGACTGGGTAGCAAGTGCAACAACGTCTAACGTCCGTGCGTCCATTTTTAAATGTATGCACTGGTATCAGATCAGTATTGGTATCAGCCGATACCCAAAGCTTAGGTATCGGAATCAGATTGGGAAGGAAAAAATGGTATCGGAACATCTCTAGTTAAAAACGGTTCAATACTCCTCAATACTTTTATTAGTAGAGGCTGTGACACTCGTTCACCCTATCCTCTGTCATCCTTCCTCTAGCTGCTAGGGTGAAGGGACTTGGCTGGGACCGGTGGTGGTAGAGGGAGGAGGGGTGGGCTGGGACATGGTGGCTGCAGCCTCAGCCTGACGATCTATAAAAAGTTGTCATCTTTCAAATATATTTGTAGCTAAACAATTAGCTAAGCAATTATATTTTATTTATTAGCCTATTCGTAATAATTTGTTATTAGCCTAGCTAACTCCATATCTTGGCTTACCTGCAGTGGACGTGTATGGAGATGAAACACTGCGAGCTAAGCAGTCGAAAACGGCGCATTTCTGCAGACTAATGTTATGTTTTGACAACAGATGTTTTGACAAATTGCTTGTATTGCCACCCTTACTGGCAAATGTTTTATTGCACTTGTGGCAACGTGTGTCGTCGACATCGACTTTCGTAAAGTGTACCCAGACTTTCGAGCGTTTCGTTCTCTCCACCATGATGAGCGGGCGCGGGACCCGCAGGAATCCCGAAAAGATGTCATCCTCTACTCTACTCTACCATAATAAAAAAAAACTCACGTTCCTTCTGTATTCAATTAAATTTAATTCGAGAAGCTAAACAAATTCAATAACCTTTTTTTATTATGGTAGAGTAGAGTAGAGGATGACATCTTTTGGGATGCCCGCGGGGGCTCCAAGAGCGCTGCGCTTCAGCACGGACAGCACCTCCAGTACCCGGATGTGCATTTGGGTGAGTGTGAGCGACTCAGGTCGCGAGTATGTGTAACTAACAGCCCCGCTTCTCGTGCGGACAGGGCGAGACAGAGCGAGGAGAGATAGTCTGCAACGTTTAAATTCCTCGGAAAAAAACTCCCATCATTTCTTATATTGATAGCAGAACCGATAACGTCGGAGCTTATCAATACTCTAATACACTAACCCACCTGGGGGGGGGGGGCATCTCTAGTTCAGACTGGTGACACTAACCCACCTGGGGGGGGGGGGCATCTCTAGTTCAGACTGGTGACACTAACCCACCTGGGGGGGGGGGGCATCTCTAGTTCAGACTGGTGACACTAACCCACCTGGGGGGGGGGCATCTCTAGTTCAGACTGGTGACACTAACTCACCTGGGGGGGGGGGGCATCTCTAGTTCAGACTGGTGACACTAACTCACCTGGGGGGGGGGGCATCTCTAGTTCAGACTGGTGACACTAACCCACCTGGGGGGGGGCATCTCTAGTTCAGACTGGTGACACTAACTCACCTGGGGGGGGGGGGGGCATCTCTAGTTCAGACTGGTGACACTAACTCACCTGGGGGGGGGGGGGCATCTCTAGTTCAGACTGGTGACACTAACTCACCTGGGGGGGGGGGGCATCTCTAGTTCAGACTGGTGACACTAACCCACCTGGGGGGGGGGCATCTCTAGTTCAGACTGGTGACACTAACCCACCTGGGGGGGGGCATCTCTAGTTCAGACTGGTGACACTAACCCACCTGGGGGGGGGGGCATCTCTAGTTCAGACTGGTGACACTAACCCACCTGGGGGGGGGGGCATCTCTAGTTCAGACTGGTGACACTAACTCACCTGGGGGGGGGGGGGGGCATCTCTAGTTCAGACTGGTGACACTAACCCACCTGGGGGGGGGGCATCTCTAGTTCAGACTGGTGACACTAACTCACCTGGGGGGGGGGCATCTCTAGTTCAGACTGGTGACACTAACCCACCTGGGGGGGGGCATCTCTAGTTCAGACTGGTGACACTAACTCACCTGGGGGGGGGCATCTCTAGTTAAGACTGGTGACACTAACCCACCTGGGGGGGGGGGGCATCTCTAGTTCAGACTGGTGACACTAACTCACCTGGGGGGGGGGGCATCTCTAGTTCAGACTGGTGACACTAACCCACCTGGGGGGGGGCATCTCTAGTTCAGACAGGTGACACTAACTCACCTGGGGGGGGGGGCATCTCTAGTTCAGACTGGTGACACTAACCCACCTGGGGGGGGGGGCATCTCTAGTTCAGACTGGTGACACTAACTCACCTGGGGGGGGGGGCATCTCTAGTTCAGACTGGTGACACTAACTCACCTGGGGGGGGGCATCTCTAGTTCAGACTGGTGACACTAACTCACCTGGGGGGGGGGGGGCATCTCTAGTTCAGACTGGTGACACTAACTCACCTGGGGGGGGCATCTCTAGTTCAGACTGGTGACACTAACTCACCTGGGGGGGGGGCATCTCTAGTTCAGACTGGTGACACTAACCCACCTGGGGGGGGGGGCATCTCTAGTTCAGACTGGTGACACTAACCCACCTGGGGGGGGGGCATCTCTAGTTCAGACTGGTGACACTAACCCACCTGGGGGGGGGGGGCATCTCTAGTTCAGACTGGTGACACTAACCCACCTGGGGGGGGGGGCATCTCTAGTTCAGACTGGTGACACTAACTCACCTGGGGGGGGGGCATCTCTAGTTCAGACTGGTGACACTAACTCACCTGGGGGGGGGGGCATCTCTAGTTCAGACTGGTGACACTAACCCACCTGGGGGGGGGCATCTCTAGTTCAGACTGGTGACACTAACTCACCTGGAGGGGGGGGGCATCTCTAGTTCAGACTGGTGACACTAACCCACCTGGGGGGGGGCATCTCTAGTTCAGACTGGTGACACTAACCCACCTGGGGGGGGGCATCTCTAGTTCAGACTGGTGACACTAACCCACCTGGGGGGGGGGGGCATCTCTAGTTCAGACTGGTGACACTAACTCACCTGGGGGGGGGCATCTCTAGTTCAGACTGGTGACACTAACCCACCTGGGGGGGGGGCATCTCTAGTTCAGACTGGTGACACTAACCCACCTGGGGGGGGGGGGGCATCTCTAGTTCAGACTGGTGGACACTAACCCACCTGGGGGGGGGGCATCTCTAGTTCAGACTGGTGACACTAACTCACCTGGGGGGGGGCATCTCTAGTTCAGACTGGTGACACTAACCCACCTGGGGGGGGGGGGCATCTCTAGTTCAGACTGGTGACACTAACTCACCTGGGGGGGGGGCATCTCTAGTTCAGACTGGTGACACTAACCACCTGGGGGGGGGGCATCTCTAGTTCAGACTGGTGACACTAACCCACCTGGGGGGGGGGGGCATCTCTAGTTCAGACTGGTGACACTAACCCACCTGGGGGGGGGGGGGGGGCATCTCTAGTTCAGACTGGTGACACTAACCCACCTGGGGGGGGGGGGCATCTCTAGTTCAGACTGGTGACACTAACCCACCTGGGGGGGGGGGGCATCTCTAGTTCAGACTGGTGACACTAACTCACCTGGGGGGGGGGGGGGCATCTCTAGTTCAGACTGGTGACACTAACCCACCTGGGGGGGGGGCATCTCTAGTTCAGACTGGTGACACTAACTCACCTGGGGGGGGGGGGGCATCTCTAGTTCAGACTGGTGACACTAACCCACCTGGGGGGGGGGGCATCTCTAGTTCAGACTGGTGACACTAACCCACCTGGGGGGGGGGCATCTCTAGTTCAGACTGGTGACACTAACCCACCTGGGGGGGGGGGCATCTCTAGTTCAGACTGGTGACACTAACCCACCTGGGGGGGGGGCATCTCTAGTTCAGACTGGTGACACTAACCCACCTGGGGGGGGGGGCATCTCTAGTTCAGACTGGTGACACTAACCCACCTGGGGGGGGGGGCATCTCTAGTTCAGACTGGTGACACTAACCCACCTGGGGGGGGGGGCATCTCTAGTTCAGACTGGTGACACTAACCCACCTGGGGGGGGGGCATCTCTAGTTCAGACTGGTGACACTAACCCACCTGGGGGGGGGGGGCATCTCTAGTTCAGACTGGTGACACTAACCACCTGGGGGGGGGGGGGCATCTCTAGTTCAGACTGGTGACACTAACCCACCTGGGGGGGGGGGCATCTCTAGTTCAGACTGGTGACACTAACCCACCTGGGGGGGGGGGGGGGGGCATCTCTAGTTCAGACTGGTGACACTAACCCACCTGGGGGGGGGGGCATCTCTAGTTCAGACTGGTGACACTAACCCACCTGGGGGGGGGGGCATCTCTAGTTCAGACTGGTGACACTAACCCACCTGGGGGGGGGGGGCATCTCTAGTTCAGACTGGTGACACTAACCCACCTGGGGGGGGGGGCATCTCTAGTTCAGACTGGTGACACTAACTCACCTGGGGGGGGGGGGGCATCTCTAGTTCAGACTGGTGACACTAACCCACCTGGGGGGGGGGCATCTCTAGTTCAGACTGGTGACACTAACCCACCTGGGGGGGGGGGCATCTCTAGTTCAGACTGGTGACACTAACTCACCTGGGGGGGGGGGGGGCATCTCTAGTTCAGACTGGTGACACTAACCCACCTGGGGGGGGGGGCATCTCTAGTTCAGACTGGTGACACTAACCCACCTGGGGGGGGGGGGCATCTCTAGTTCAGACTGGTGACACTAACTCACCTGGGGGGGGGGGGGCATCTCTAGTTCAGACTGGTGACACTAACCACCTGGGGGGGGGGGCATCTCTAGTTCAGACTGGTGACACTAACCCACCTGGGGGGGGGGGCATCTCTAGTTCAGACTGGTGACACTAACCCACCTGGGGGGGGGGGGGCATCTCTAGTTCAGACTGGTGACACTAACTCCACCTGGGGGGGGGGGGGCATCTCTAGTTCAGACTGGTGACACTAACCCACCTGGGGGGGGGGCATCTCTAGTTCAGACTGGTGACACTAACCCACCTGGGGGGGGGGGGCATCTCTAGTTCAGACTGGTGACACTCGATCTGACACTAACTCACCTG
>NW_028172833.1:0-10356 GCF_963971535.1 Notolepis coatsorum | reverse complement strand
AAAACTATTTAGCTTTAATCAAGCAATTATCAATGTAACACTTCAAGTTGTCACTGAAGTGACGAGTTCTCTGGTAACAATAACACCCGTTTATATGTCTCCTGACTAATTATAGAAGGCTGCATGCAGCGTGTGTAAAAGTCCCCGCAGGTTCAAAACCCGCCCCAGAGATACTTTGACTGAGCAGATTAAACAGCAGTCCAAGAGATGACACTTGAAAATAGAAGGCGTCTCCGGCGAACACAAACACAGCCTTTGTGTGTGTGAATGACTGTGTCTACGCTGTGTAACAGGAGACCGTGAGGCTACAAGTACAACACACACAAACACAAACACACACGAGCACACGCACTCGTTCACCCACCCACTCACTCACTCACTCAGAGAACGCACACAGGGATACACACACACACACACACAAACACACTCAGAGAATACACACATGCATGCGTAAGCGCGCACATACAAGAGACAAACACACACAGATGCACATAGATGCACACTCAAAGGCAACACACAAACCAACTCACACTGGCTCATTCACACGGCCACTGGAACACCACACACGCACACGCACACGCACAGCATTCTCCTCTCAGATCTCAGCAACATACCAGGGGGTCAGAATACACGTCTCGTTTGTCTCCTGTCTTTGTGTTGTTTTATATGACTTTCACAAGATGCCAACACACGGCTTCACTGTTCGTCGTCACAACACAACACATCCAGCCATTTTAACGGTTGACTTAGAGAGGACGTAATTATGTATCTTTTCAACGATTCTATATCACTTCCTTGAATCGGTAGATTGTGTTTTGTTCTGTTTTTTTGTTCATTGTTTATTTTTTCCAACACCTCTTTCTTCCCTTAACCTCTTCAACCCGAGGGGTCCGGTACCAGATTTTCTTTTCAAATGTAGCCAAGAGTAAAGACCCTAACCCTGTCAAAACAGTGTATATTTTCAGCAATACGTTTGTTTACCGATGGTATTTTTCGGTATTTTTCGTGCCTCACATTCACCCATTCACTCATACATTCACCCACCTGGGGCGGAGAGCATATGTAGCATCCTGAAAATATGGCTATTATTCAGAAGTGCTGACTTGCCTTTTATCTCCCCTGGTACACCAAGACATACTAATTAGTGTCCATTAATATTCCCTCAAACAATGACGCAGGCTCCTCCTTCGTCTACCGGCTGGAATATGGATTATAAGCATATATATTCACCCATCCTTTTCCCTGTGTGACTAGTTGGCGGTACCAGCAGGGGGCGGTGGCAGGCAGAGAGTGTACGGGAGAGAGGCAGGCAGCGAGGAAGAGGGAATCACCTGGAGGTGGGAAGAACCGGAAGCTCTCTTCGGCGTGGGATGTAGCCGTGAACGGTCGCAGCTACAACGGGAGGTGCTTTGGAATAGCCCCGTTAAAGAACCACCAGAGAGCCCTGCCGGAGCGAGCGACGGGTTACGAGACATAATTGCTAGTGACGGGTTATCCTAGGAGTATCCGTGATAGTGCGTGAGTAAGAGAGACTGAGCCCCAGGACTGACGTCCATAGGTAGCGGGTTATAGTAGCAGCGTGACGGTATAAGTAGCATGCTGCTAACGGCTATATGGACTCCAGTGTACCCCGAGCGCGAGGCGCAGAAGAAGACCGGTGGTATAGTCCGCCACGTTGCGCAACAGTATAACCGTGTAGCAGTTGGGCTGTTTGGGACCCAGAGAGTATCGTCGCGCGTCGACCCAGAGCCGGCTGTCAACAACAACCAGGCTTCGCCGGCGTTCGACAGCTGATCTGCACCGGCTGTCTTCAGAGCACGGGAGTTCTTCCGTCCAGCAGAGGTCGCCATCACCCAGCACATGCGCTCAGCCAGCTACTGCCTCTGCTCCAGCCCCGCTTGCTGGCGCTCATGACGGGAGCGTTCGACGCCATCTTGCTACCCGGACGGTGGGGGCGCGGCGCGGCCGCCATCTTGGTTGAGTACATTAGGGCTTCGGTGCCCAGGATCTTATTGCACAGTACACAGTGTGTCGCGGCCTAAAGGGCGAAGAGAATTGTTGTTTGAACCGAACGCTAACAGCAGCGTGGAGGGGCAACCCCAAACATTAGAAGCCGGCTTTAGCTAGGACTGTTAAAGTCAAGTGGGCCCACATTTTTGGTTTCCTTTGAGTGTGATAACGTGTTTGTTCTTTAATAATATTTTCCCATCTAATTAACCCTTTCCCTGTGGGGAGGTTACAGACCTGGTGCATCATAAGTAAAGCCTAGAGAGGTACTGTTCTTGCCATATAATTAAAGCCTGATAGAGGTATTACACATGGTACCGACCCAGACGTGGGTGATGAGTCAAACACATTGAAGTATATTATCCCTGATACTAACACAGAGGTGGGTGTATAATATACGTGTCTATGAGGTATTGAGTTACAAACGGAGCTATAGTGGGACTTCAGTCCATTTGACCACTCCTATTAAATCATTGTAACTGAACAGTACAATTAACATTAAACATTAGATGGGATTCTGTGTGCGTGTCTATTCCTGTGCCCAGTATTAACTCTTTTGGTGTGGGTAACGTATATACGATTAACCCCTTCCTACCCAACTCTCCCCTTTTCATTGTAAGGTTTCTAGTGGTCATCAAGGGAGGGTACTGCTTGCGGGAGGAACAAATCTATTTAGGCATAACAGTCACTAGGTGTGGGAGGGTTAACGGAGGTAATCAGGGAAGTGAGAGCGAGTTGGGGAGTACTGCTGACCGCCCCGGAGAGGCGAGGAGGACCAGAGTACCAAACCAGGTTGGTAAATCCCGGGCCCCATTCCCTCCCACTACCGGGTCCCAGTTTGACGCTCCAGGCCCAAAGACGAGGGTGCAGTCAGACGGAGCTCTACTGTGTCCAGCTACCTTGTAACTGCCAGTAACCGTTCCCACGAAGCAGGGATAATCCACCCTGCTACACATAGATATATATATAAAGACTAGATGGCACGAGGCGGAGTCTCCTGCGTAGTTCACCGATGGCCATCTTGCTACAGTTAACCAATGCTTTAAGGTGATGATCGGCACAAACAAAAATACTCTTAACTCGCTGAAATCTTGTCGGATTAAAAAAAAAATTGGTTTATTACAAACGTTATTAACGTGGCTATGATTCTTGCTTGGACATTTTTTTATTAAATGTTTTTTATTTTCATATTTTCAAAGTCCATTATAAGTATGATGCACTATGATAACTACATCTCTGACATTTTTAACAAACCAAACGGTTGAAAATAGTACATGCACCGTAGACATTCATGTTAGGAGTGGGCGCGCTACCCTGTAGCAAGATGGCCGCCATGTGGCAACGTCGGCCTCCGTTGGCCAGCAGCGCGGGTGAGTCATCTAGTGTTTATATATATCTATGGTGAGTCATCTAGTGTTTATATATATCTATGGTGAGTCATATAGCCTTTATATCTATCTATGGTGAGTCATCTAGCCTTTATATCTATCTATGGTGAGTCATCTAGTCTTTATATCTATCTATGGTGAGTCATCTAGTCTTTATATATATCTATGGTGAGTCATCTAGCCTTTATATCTATCTATGGTGAGTCATCTAGCCTTTATATCTATCTATGGTGAGTCATCTAGCCTTTATATCTATCTATGGTGAGTCATCTAGCCTTTATATCTATCTATGGTGAGTCATCTAGCCTTTATATCTATCTATGGTGAGTCATCTAGCCTTTATATCTATCTATGGTGAGTCATCTAGTCTTTATATCTATCTATGGTGAGTCATCTAGCCTTTATATCTATCTATGGTGAGTCATCTAGTCTTTATATATATCTATGGTGAGTCATCTAGCCTTTATATCTATCTATGGTGAGTCATCTAGCCTTTATATCTATCTATGGTGAGTCATCTAGCCTTTATATCTATCTATGGTGAGTCATCTAGTCTTTATATCTATCTATGCTGAGTCATCTAGCCTTTATATCTATCTATGGTGAGTCCTCTAGCCTTTATATCTATCTATGGTGAGTCATCTAGCCTTTATATATATCTATGGTGAGTCATCTAGCCTTTATATCTATCTATGGTGAGTCATCTAGTCTTTATATCTATCTATGGTGAGTCATCTAGCCTTTATATATATCTATGGTGAGTCATCTAGCCTTTATATATATCTATGGTGAGTCATCTAGCCTTTATATCTATCTATGGTGAGTCATCTAGCCTTTATATCTATCTATGGTGAGTCATCTAGCCTTTATATATATCTATGGTGAGTCATCTAATCTTTATATCTATCTATGGTAAGTCATCTAGTCTTTATATCTATCTATGGTGAGTCATCTAGTCTTTATATATATCTATGGTGAGTCATCTAGCCTTTATATCTATCTATGGTGAGTCATCTAATCTTTATATCTATCTATGGTGAGTCATCTAGCCTTTATATCTATCTATGGTGAGTCATCTAATCTTTATATCTATCTATGGTGAGTCATCTAGTCTTTATATCTATCTATGGTGAGTCATCTAGCCTTTATATCTATCTATGGTGAGTCATCTAGTCTTTATATCTATCTATGGTGAGTCATCTAGCCTTTATATCTATCTATGGTGAGTCATCTAGTCTTTATATCTATCTATGGTGAGTCATCTAGTCTTTATATCTATCTATGGTGAGTCATCTAGTCTTTATATCTATCTATGGTGAGTCATCTAATCTTTATATCTATCTATGGTGAGTCATCTAGCCTTTATATATATCTATGGTGAGTCATCTAATCTTTATATCTATCTATGGTGAGTCATCTAGCCTTTATATCTATCTATGGTGAGTCATCTAGTCTTTATATCTATCTATGGTGAGTCATCTAGTCTTTATATCTATCTATGGTGAGTCATCTAGTCTTTATATCTATCTATGGTGAGTCATCTAATCTTTATATCTATCTATGGTGAGTCATCTAGCCTTTATATATATCTATGGTGAGTCATCTAATCTTTATATCTATCTATGGTGAGTCATCTAGTCTTTATATCTATCTATGGTGAGTCATCTAGTCTTTATATCTATCTATGGTGAGTCATCTAGTCTTTATATCTATCTATGGTGAGTCATCTAATCTTTATATCTATCTATGGTGAGTCATCTAGCCTTTATATATATCTATGGTGAGTCATCTAATCTTTATATCTATCTATGGTGAGTCATCTAGCCTTTATATCTATCTATGGTGAGTCATCTAATCTTTATATCTATCTATGGTGAGTCATCTAGTCTTTATATCTATCTATGGTGAGTCATCTAGCCTTTATATCTATCTATGGTGAGTCATCTAGTCTTTATATCTATCTATGGTGAGTCATCTAGCCTTTATATCTATCTATGGTGAGTCATCTAGTCTTTATATCTATCTATGGTGAGTCATCTAGTCTTTATATCTATCTATGGTGAGTCATCTAGTCTTTATATCTATCTATGGTGAGTCATCTAATCTTTATATCTATCTATGGTGAGTCATCTAGCCTTTATATATATCTATGGTGAGTCATCTAATCTTTATATCTATCTATGGTGAGTCATCTAGCCTTTATATCTATCTATGGTGAGTCATCTGCAATTCAACACTGGCCCCTGTAAATATCCTAACCCAACCCCCTCCAATGTACAGTCATTTACCTAGTATGGTTTTGTCAATAGTTCAATGTACAATTGTGTTTGTTTGTACAGTGTCTCCTCCCCCCCCCCTCAATGTACAGTGTTACTTGTTTATACAGTGTGCCCCCGCCCCCCCCCCCCCCCCAACCACCTCCAATGTAAATTACCCAGTATGGTTGTCAATATCCCAATGTACCCAACCCCCCCCCACCCAACCTCCTCCAATGTACAGTTTCTACGTCAAATGTATATACTCCCTTTTCTTGACTCCTTCTGTATCACAAACAGTACTGTATTTGCAAATCTGGTATGTCATAAATGTATAGATGTAGCAGTACTGACTATCTGTATGTCATGTATGTCATATATGTCTATATGAATTGAAAATGGGGGACCCTGATGGAAACAAGACAAACGTCTTTCTCAGGTCTGCATCCCCTTAACAATTGTATGTATTGAGCCGTACTGTATTGTACCCATTCTGCAATCTGTTAAATAAAGTTTTCATTCATTCATTCATTCATCCAGTCTTTATATCTATCTATGGTGAGTCATCTAGTCTTTATATCTATCTATGGTGAGTCATCTAGCCTTTATCTATCTATGGTGAGTCATCTAGTCTTTATATCTATCTATGGTGAGTCATCTAGTCTTTATATCTATCTATGGTGAGTCATCTAGTCTTTATATCTATCTATGGTGAGTCATCTAGCCTTTATATCTATCTATGGTGAGTCATCTAGTCTTTATATCTATCTATGGTGAGTCATCTAGCCTTTATATCTATCTATGGTGAGTCATCTAGCCTTTATATCTATCTATGGTGAGTCATCTAGCCTTTATATATATCTATGGTGAGTCATCTAGCCTTTATATCTATCTATGGTGAGTCATCTAGCCTTTATATCTATCTATGGTGAGTCATCTAGCCTTTATATCTATCTATGGTGAGTCATCTAGTCTTTATATATATCTATGGTGAGTCATCTAGCCTTTATATCTATCTATGGTGAGTCATCTAGCCTTTATATCTATCTATGGTGAGTCATCTAGCCTTTATATCTATCTATGGTGAGTCATCTAGTCTTTATATCTATCTATGGTGAGTCATCTAGCCTTTATATCTATCTATGGTGAGTCATCTAGTCTTTATATCTATCTATGGTGAATATCTATCTATGGTGAGTCATCTAGTCTTTATATCTATCTATGGTGAGTCATCTAGTCTTTATATCTATCTATGGTGAGTCATCTAATCTTTATATCTATCTATGGTGAGTCATCTAGCCTTTATAAATATCTATGGTGAGTCATCTAGTCTTTATATCTATCTATGGTGAGTCATCTAGCCTTTATATCTATCTATGGTGAGTCATCTAGCCTTTATATCTATCTATGGTGAGTCATCTAATCTTTATATCTATCTATGGTGAGTCATCTAGTCTTTATATCTATCTATGGTGAGTCATCTAGCCTTTATATCTATCTATGGCAGGGGTGGCCAACCCGGCTCTTTGCCCGTCAATGTGCGGCTCTTCCATCCATAAAAAAAAATAAAAAAAAATAAAAAAAAAATATTTTTATTTATTATTTTTTTACTTTTTTTTTTTTTTTTTACTTTTTTTTTTTATGTCACTCATTCCATAAGGGACGTAGAATAAACATTTACAATTTTTTTTTAAATGGTCCATTTGCATGTTCTTGGTATCTGAATCTAGGGACATATATGGATCAGTGTCAGAAATAGTGTGTCTGTTACTAGGCTTGAGTAAATTGTAATGAACCAAAGGAGAATATCAATTCTATTTAAAAAAAAATGATCTTTGACTGTAAATAAACACCATGCTAAAATTGACCAGACCTGAAAAATCTAAGCAAATGAATAAAGGGAAGATGATTAAACAGAAGGTTTTGTAGATACAGTACTGAATTCTGCCATCTTTTTTATAATGTAAATTTCTCCACCATTTTTCATCATATTGCAACACCGTTTTTTGCAAGACGTTCACAGAAAGGTAGAGAAACTAACTGCGTTCTGTTTTATGGCAATAACGTTCAGGTTTGTGGGAGATAATCCCAAAAATAGGAGAAATTAAAAAGTAAATCCAGAAGTCAGATGATTGACAGGGGCTGGTGTGAGCTGGGTAGGGTAGTTTTTCGAAATTTGAAAGCCCTGAGTCTCTTCCTTCAAAAGACTACACTCACTTTTGGCTGTGCCACTTCCTCCTGTCAATATGCGCCGGTTTCCGACTCAATGCCCTGAGATTTCTATAATCTTATATTTCACTAATAACAGTTAAAATAATTGGTAAACAAACATAATGCTGAAAATATACACTTTTACTGTATATCTCGGGCTTAAGAGGTTAACCCTGTGAGGCCCAAATTAAAAGAAATGAGCAACTTCAGGGTGGGACATATAAACACATTTACTATCAAATAGCATTGTGAGGCTGAACAACAGGACCAATTGACTATACATGTGCTTAAAGGGGAACTATCTTATAAATGGCTTTTTTTCAGTGTTTACCATTGTTTCTTAGCTATGTGGACTTATATTAATAGGATATATGTCTCTAATTCTCATATTGGCGAATTCTTTCAATTCTCCTCTCACAATATTCACCCTCACTGAACTGAGTCATCTGAAAATGTGCATATCTGTGATGTCAGAGATTCTCAGCTGCATAATAATGTGGCAGTTGATGTGGAAGTTGGCACCAGGCCACACAGTGGTTGGAGCCCAGCCTCAAAACGGCTTAAGATCTTGAGGTAGAAAAATGCGGTTTTTAGTACTTGATTAGAAATACAAAACAATGCATTTTTTTTGAAAAAACCTAGGTGTTCCATAGACTCACAGGAATTGTGTAAAAGTGCCCAAATAGTGAAAAGAAATAGTAAAATAGTTTCCCTTTAACATTTTTTAAATAAACATTATTTTTTTAAATGGCTAAAAGTGATTTTGTAATTTTGCAACCGTGGGTCCTCACAGGGTACTTTTAACCCTGTGAGGCCTAAATAAAAAAAGACATTAGCAACTTCAGAGGCCAGAGGGTGAGACCCTATAAACACATGAAGGGTGCCGTGACTGAAAAAAAAGGTTGAGAAACGCTGGTATATGGTGTGGCTCTTTGTGGTACCACAGTAATTTTTTTGTGGCTCTTAGTCTCTGACTGGTTGGCCACCCCTGATCTATGGTGAGTCATCTAGTCTTTATATCTATCTATGGTGGGTCATCTAGCCTTTATATCTATCTATGGTGAGTCATCTAGCCTTTATATCTATCTATGGTGAGTCATCTAGCCTTTATATCTATCTATGGTGAGTCATCTAGTCTTTATATCTATCTATGTGAGTCAATCTAGCCTTTATATCTATCTATGGTGAGTCATCTAGTCTTTATATCTATCTATGGCAGATATATCCATGCGAGGTGTTCAACCTGCTCATCCGGAGCGTTAGGGGTTAACTGTCTTGCTCAAGGACACTTCGACACGATGAGGGAGGAGAGGGAATCGAACCGGCAGCATTCAGGTTTCCACAACCAGCCTGACTACCAGCCTGACTACCAGCCTGACTACCAGACTACCAGCCTGACTACGAGCCTGACTACCAGCCTGACTACCAGCCTGACTACCAGCCTGACCACCAGCCTGACTACCAGCCTGACTACCAGCCTGACTACCAGCCTGACTACCAGCCTGACTACCAGCCTGACTACCAGACTACCAGCCTGACTACCAGACTACCAGCCTGACTACCAGACTGACTACCAGACTACCAGCCTGACTACCAGCCTGACTACCAGCCTGACTACCAGCCTGACTACCAGACTACCAGCCTGACTACCAGCCTGACTACCAGCCTGACCACCAGCCTGACTACCAGCCTCACTACCAGCCTGACTACCAGCCTGACTACCAGCCTGACCCACCAGCCTGACTACCAGCCTGACTACCAGCCTGACTACAGCCTGACTACCAGCCTGACTACCAGACTACCAGCCTGACTACCAGACTACCAGCCTGACTACAGCCTGACTACCAGCTGACCACCAGCCTGACTACCAGCCTGACTACCAGCCTGACTACCAGCCTGACTACCAGACTACCAGCCTGACTACCAGCCTGACTACCAGCCTGACTACCAGCCTGACTACCAGCCTGACTACCAGCCTGACTACCAGCCCTGACTACCAGCCTGACTACCAGGACTACCAGCCTGACTACCAGCCTGACTACCAGCCTGACTACCAGCCTGACTACCAGCCTGACTACCAGCCTGACTACCAGCCTGACTACCAGCCTGACTACCCCACACAGTTCCTGACACAACCAGTCTGACTAAGGCTGGTAGGTGTCAGGGCTTAATTTACCATTAAGGGAAGTAAAGAGGTGATGGAAAATAAACAATTAACTTAACGACGTAACAAACACAATCTAGCAAATCAAGGAAGTGGTATAGAATCGTTGAACAGATACATAATTCCGTCGGTAGTGTGATAGTAAAGGGATAACCTTCTGTGGTGTGGCAGTGAAAGGGTTAACACTTTAACACTTTGTCGTGTGGCAGTGAAGAGGGTTAACCTGCTGTACTGTTTTATCCATACTTCCCTTCTTCCCTCCTTCCAAGATGAGAGGAGAGGAGAAGAGAGGAGAGGAGAGGAGAAGAGAAGAGAAGAGAAGAGAAGAGAA
>NW_028172834.1:0-2500 GCF_963971535.1 Notolepis coatsorum | reverse complement strand
CATACTGACACACACAGTACATACTGACACACACACAGTACATACTGACACACGTGGTACATATACTGACACACACAGTACATACTGACACACACAGTACATACTGACACACACAGTACATATACTGACACACACAGTACATACTGACACACACAGTACATATACTGACACACACAGTACATATACTGACACACACAGTACATACTGACACACACAGTACATATACTGACACACACAGTACATATACTGACACACACAGTACATACTGACACTAAGGCTGTCCCCGAACCCTGTTTTTGGGATTCGAACTTCGTCAGGGTTTTTCGAACGAACGTTCGAACCTTAGTTTTTAACAAAATAAAATGTGTAAAATAAAAAGTTTATTTTTTTACTATCCTCAAACTAAATCCTAAATTTGAATAAAGTGATTAATCTGATTAAATTAGTATTTTTTCAATTAAATCAACTTTCTTTAATGAATATAACTCATCAGTTTCTTTTAATACTATAATATTAGTGTAGCCTAATCTTTATCTGCAACTGTGAAGAAAAACCCCATCGGTTTAAACAGAATTAATCGAAAATTCTTAAAAAATTCTTATTTTTTTTATTTAAGATTCGAATGTTGATTTAGAATTCGAATGCCAAGGTAACGAACGAAGGTTCGAACGTTTGAACGTTTGGGCTCAGCCCTATAACTGACACACACAGTACACACTGACACACGCGTGGTACATTGGACAGCGGCACCTCGCAGGACGGTGCAAGACATGTAACAGACGGTACTACAGACTAAGACTCTGCGCCCCGTCGCTCCACATGCGGCCGGCGCTGCGGAGATCCGAGGTCACACTGCGGCGTTCCGTCGCGGTCGTTTCTCTTTTTCCCCCCCGCAATAAACGACGGGAGCGGTTTCAGATTATAGAATTTCATGGGATTTGAGACAAAGATTATTCCGAAATGGACGTCGTATAGGCTTTTGGAATGAAAGCCTTGACATGGTCTTGCAGTGAGAAAAAAAAAGAGAAAAATGCGCTCAGGGGCCAGGGGCCCAGTGGCGGCGACAGTCACATTCTAGCGTTGACTCACTGTTTCCAACGGCTCTCATATGTGTCGCATTAGCAAGAGACGACAGGCAAAACAGGGCTCTGTCTCGCTCCCCTCCGTTCTCCTCTCCTCCTTCTCTCTCTCTTTATTCTCTCGTCCCTCGTTCTCCTCGTCAAGCCTCCCTTTTGTTCCTTCTCATCCTCCTCTCTCACTCGATACCCTCTCCTCGCTCATCACTCACACACTTAGTTCTCTCCTCTCCCACCGCACTCTCCTCTCCTCTCTTCTCCTCTTCTATCTCTCCTCTCTTCTCCTCTATATCCTCTCCTCTCCTCTCTTCTCCTCTTCGCTCCCTTCTCTCTGCTCCTCTCTTCTCCTCTCTCTCCTCTCTTTTCCTCTTCTATCTCTCCTATCCACTCCTCTCATCTCTTCTTCTTTCTTCTCCTGTCCTATATTCTCCTCTCCTCTCTCATATATTCTCCTCTCATCTCCTCTCTTCCCCTCTCATCTCCTCTCCTCCCTCTCTTCTCTCTTTCCTCTCTTCTCCTCTTCTCTCCTATCTTCTCCTCTCCTCTCTTCTCAATCCTCTCCTCTACTCTCATATCCTCTCCTCTACTCTCCCCCCTCATCTCCCCTCCTCTCCTTTCTTCTCCTCTATCCTCTCCTCTCTTCCCCTCTCATCTCCTATCCTCTCTTCTCTTTCCTCTCTTCTCTTCTCTCCTATCTTCTCCTCTCTTCTACTCTCCTCTCTTCTAAATCCTCTACTCTCCCCCCTCTTCTCATCTCCTCTCTTTTCTTCTCCTCTCCTCTCTTCTTTCCCTGCATCATGTTTCTCCTCCTCTCATGTGTATATATCCTTGCTCTCCATGCCTCCTCTCCTTTCTCCTCTCCCTTTTCGTCGCTGATTCTGCATCCACACACACATAATGACGATGATGATGTCGATGGCGATGATGATGATGTTGATCAGTACGCCATGAAAAAACCCATAACTCCACTTGATTAATTTGTTTTGTTCTGCCACTATAGTGACACCAATAATCGCAACCCCGGATTCTGTCGTTCTATGTCGTTCCAAAATACTGGCCAGTCTGCGCTCGGACCCTATGCAACCCCTATAGCGCACTGTTGACCGGACCGCAAACCGCGTGGTGTCATGGGGGGCGATGCCGCGGACGCTGCCCATTACACGCCACTCTTCCTAACCCCAACCCCACGGCAGCTCGGCACTAACCCGATTATTTCACAGAAAAAAAAAATAAAAGCTGCAAGAAAGTCTAGAGTTGAGAGTGCGTATCCACTGGATCGAAATGGAGCTAAAGGTCTATCTTCATTAGAATGATTTATTGGTAGACGCCTATTACCGGCAGGTGATATTGGCTGACCGATATATCTTTCCAACCATGCATGTTTCTCTCTCTCTCTCTCTCTCTCTCTCTCTCTCTCTCTCTCT
>NW_028172835.1:0-14863 GCF_963971535.1 Notolepis coatsorum | reverse complement strand
GAATGGGTACAGTACAGCTCAATGAATGAGCTCAACAGAAAAAAGCATTTCATATAAAAGTATTCTGTATTTTTGCATGACAACTAATAAAGAAACTTGAACTACACAATTGTTAAGGGGATGCAGACCAGAGACCAGGGTGCCCCATTTTCAATTCATCAGGACATTTATGACATACACAACATACAGATACGAATCTAATCTAATCATGACATTTATGACATACATGATATGCAAATATACAGTACTGTTAAACAGATCCTAACAGTAAATATATACATACCGAGGGGGTGGGAGGGTGTTCGGGCACGTACAGAGATCCTAACAGAAAATATATACATAACATACGATTTACTTTACTCCCAGCTCCACAAACGTTGCATGTTGTTTGCTTCTAAAAAGAATAATATGACATGATCGAGCGGTGACATGATTGGAGTCAAGCAGACTCTCCTCCAAATGTGATTCAGGCGTTTTGCCCGCGTTGGTAACCGAGCTGCTGACTTAAACCGTGGAGCGTGAGAGGAACGGGCTTCTGCTCGTCACAACAAGGCTGCTTATTAGGACGTCTGCTTTCTGGAAACAATTATTCTCATCACATTAGTCAGAGGTTGTGCACTGGAGTTGTGGGTCTTGTGAGTGGATTCTAGTGCAGTGTTTCTCAACTGGTGGGTCGCGACCCAAAAGTGGGTCGCTGGGCCATTTTGAGTGGGTCGCGGATGTGTTAAAAATAAATAAATAAATAAAAAGATTATTATTCTTTTATTTTTTTTTATTAAATTATTTATTATTATTATTATTATTTTTTTTTTTTATTTCATTGGGTTTTTAGCCCTAGTTGCACTTTTGTTGCAACCCCAGTTATCACATTAGTTCCCCAAACTTAGGTCTGTTATGTTAAGCTAAGAAATCTGCTAAGAAGCATATATTATTTATTATTATTTTATTACATTGGGTTTTTAGCAATAGTTACACTTTTGTTGCACTTTTTTGTGTTTATTTCATGTTTTGAAAGATTGCATATTACTGCCATTTTTTTTTTTACATAAATCATAGTGGTTCAAAATGTTGGGTCGTGACTTAATGACTAAGGAAAATGTTGGGTCCCGAGGCTGGACCAGTTGAGAACCACTGTTCCAGTGTACCACGTGTCTCTGCATGACTGCATGGCTGCATGGTGAACTGAACAGCCCGTGACAACAACACAGTGTACCGAGCGTGTGATTAATACATGTGGAAAAAACCTCATGCACCAGCTATGTTGATTTTAAAGTCCTTCTACTCTTATATGAAGCTCTTAATGGTTTGGCAGCCTCTTACATCACAGGGTCCCTGCTGTTTCATGACCCCTCGCGACCCTTAGGTCGTCTGTGGCAGGTTGGTTAATAAACACTCAAAAGGTCCCCAAAAGAAAGTCGGGGAAAGCTGTTTTCATCCACCTGAATTATGGAAGTCATTACCAAAAAGTATTAGAGGTGGGCGCACTGGATATTACATTTTCATCAACATCTATAGCTTATAATTAGCAACACCTCTTTTTGTTATTTACTTTATTCACTCTTTATTATTATTTATATTTTGTTTGTGCTGAAATAAAGCACTTTGAGCTGCATTCCGTGTATGAAAAGTGCTATACACTATAACTCACTCGAGTGAGTGAGTGAGTGAGTGAGTGAGTGAGTGAGTGAGTGAAAGAGTGACTGAGTGACTGAGAGAGGGGGCAGAGAGAGGGAGACAGAGATAAGAGATATGAGATAATATTATGAGATACGAGATCATTCTTTATTGTCTGTTGGTACAGAGATTAGTTTGGTGTCAGACTTATTATTATAGGCTTATTGAATGTGCACAAATGAGAGAGAGAGAGAGAGAGAGAGAGAGAGAGAGAGAGAGAGAGAGAGAGAGAGAGAGAGAGAGAGAGACCTGAGACACCCTGCTGAAGAGATAAGAGATACAATATGAGATACGATATATATGAGATAAGATATACGAGATACGAGATAAGAGATCATTCGTTATTGTCTGTTGGTACAGCGATTTGTTTGGTGAAATAAACCTGGGTCCAGTTCAAATGTTTACGTTGCCAGGTTTGAAATGGCCACCCTCTCGGCCAATCAAATTGCTTGATCAGAACCAAACAGTATAACTGTTTTGCACAACGTTCTCTGATGATTCAGCATCATTCCGCCTGTCAAAGTTATTCTCGTCCACATTTCAGGAATGAGCGATTGCATGTGCGTTGTGCCAGTAGCCATCAGGCTCCGCTCCACAACCGCGGACAGACTTGGCCAACGGACTTGGAGAACGGAAGGACTGTTGTCAGAACTGATCGCCTCTGAACTATACTGAACCCTGCAGGGACTCACTACTTTACACAAGGACTCACATACTGTATCATTCATTCATTTATTCTCATCTTAAATCTTATTTGTATACATACATTTCATACTTATTGACAATCCGCTTAAAACCCTCTAAAGCCGAGAGTCGCGCCCACGCGAGACTAGACATGTTTTTGCAAAACATTAAATATCGTTTGGAACCATTTATGATTTGACTAATGACTCGCTGTGATCTGTTTATTTATACCAGGGTAGACTACTCAGTGTGGAGTATTGCACATTGTACAGAGTAGACTTTTAGGTTAGCTATATACAGTACTGTATGTATATCTGTACATGGGGTTGGCTCACAGTAGGATCTGTATACACACCAGGGTGGGCTGCATCGTGATATTATTGATAGAGTACGTTCCACCTGTTCAGAGATCCAGTGCGTGTTAAGGATTGTTAGCAGAGGGCCCAGGCGCAAACAGATACGAGGGAGAGGTAAAGGTAGATTGTCAAAAAAATGAGCACTGCTCCTTTAATTCGAACACTTCGAGCCAGGGGTGAAGTGTAACAAAAATACTTCCAAGGCAGTAGCAAAACAAAACAAGGTATAGCTCAGCTAAGAATGGCAGAGGGCAAAATACAAAACAAAGAATAATCTCATAAAGAGAGCAAGTCCAAAAACACAACACTAAATGACACTGGGAAACTTACTATGAACACAGGAGAACAGCACATGAAACAGGGACGAGGATATCAAACATGGAACCGAAACAATGAACCGACAATAAGAGTAGGGAACACACACCAGATATAGGGGAAACAATTAACACTAGAGAGACAGCAGGGCAATTAGCAAAACGAGACACACATGAGGGAAGGGCAGAACTAACGGGGCTACAGGAAAACAACCAGACCAAACACAATGGGGAATATAAACAGGGAAGCACACAGAACTAACTACACAAGAAAAGACTGAACACTAGACAGAGTAAACATAACAACCATAAAAGGAACTAATAATTCATTACAAAGGGAACGAGACTAAAGACAGAACACAGTTAAAAAAACACAGGAGACAATAAAAACGCCAAGAGTATAAGAATGTCCAAAGGTGGGGGCTGTTGAGGAGAGTAGACTCCAGGGTCCAGGGACAGGGACAGGTGAATCCTCACAGTGCGGGTCAGACCTTTATCTTTTTTTATTATACTATATTTTGTATTATCATATTTTATTTCTACCTTGCCTGTACCTCCCCTCCCCCTTCCCTGTGCTGCTATAGGCCTCCAGAACCTCCCCCACGAGGATTCATAAAGACACATCTTATCTTATAATGACTATGTAGGGGAATGGAAAGAAGTCTCACTTCATTTGTCTTCAGTTTCTGTGCAGTCCGCCTGGGCCGGCCACGCAGCTCAAGCCCATCATTCAAATCGCTTCCACTCCAATCACTGCGTGGGGGGGGGGGTAAGTCAACCTGAACTGATGAACAGACGTTCACACATGCAGGTTTAAGGGGGGGTTGCAGGGGACATGTCCCCCTCAATATTGAGAAGAGGTCAATTCACCCCCATCAAAAAATATAGCTAATATTTTCTTTTTACCTACTTTTTCTAGTTCTAGTTCTTTAATAGTTGTCATACAGAAGTACAGAATACTTTCATACAAAATGCTTCTTACTGTTACGCTCCAGAGACTGTGCTAGACAAGATAGTATCAAATAACATAATAACATAATATAGCATGAATTTAGAAGAAGAAAATGAGGTCACAGTGTTCGGTATAGACATATGTACAATGTTCTGAGTTACCATATAATATACAATACACAATACTATGCAGTGTACTAATGTACAGTACTATCTAGTGCAAAGCAGAAATGGGATGAGGTACAATTTTAGGTACAATTTACAGTAAGGTGTACGAGTTGTAGTGCAATCCTTCATCCATAAATATAAAGTGTGGGGAGTGGGTGCTACAGTGTGTTTGTTTAAAGTGGGTGTGTGCTATAAAGTGTGTGTAGTGGGTGCTACAGTGTGTTTGTTTAAAGTGAGTGTGTGCGTGTGGATGTGTGTGCTATGTGTGTTTGGTGGTTGTTGTTGTGTAGTGTTCATTCATTGTTCGTTTAGCAGCCTGATGGCCTGGGGATAGAAGCTACTTCTGAGTCTTTCTGTGCTCGCCTTGAGACTCCTGTATCGCTTGCCTGACGGCAGCAGTTCAAAGAGGCAGTTGTTCGGGTGGCTCGAGTCCTTAATAATTCTCTTAGCCTTCCCCTTGCAACGCTTGTAGTAAATGTTCTGGAGGGTGGGGAGCCCCCCTCCAATTGTGCGTTCGGCTGAACGTGTCACTCTTTGTAGTTTTCTCCTCCTTTTTCTGTGATTTTTCTCCCATCCCAATTTCCTCTCGTGCCAATTCTCCCCTCCCCTGTCCTGATCGTTGCTCGCATGTGCCCCCCACTGGCCGGTCGTAGGGAGGGTAGAAGCCTTGCATCACATGTCCCCTCCGATACATGTGTAGGCAGCCAGCCACTTATTTTTTTCACCTGCCAGCGCGGACTCTCATTGGCGAGGAGTAACGTGTGGGAGGCTCACACTGCCCCCGCCATCCCCTGTTTTTGCTGTGCAGGCACCCTGACCGACCTGTAGGAGTCGCTGTTTACAGCGTCCAGTTTACCACCCATCGACTTCCCTCCCGCTGACTCTGCCAATTGAGTCAGTATGACGGCCGGCCCAAGCCGGAGGCAACGCTGACAGCCGGATTCGAGACCGGTGTCTCTTGCGTTGGTGACGAGCGCAATGTCCGCTGCGCCACCCAGCCGCAAAATATAGCTAATATGAAAGACAACCCCCTCCCCAAAAGAGGTAAACAAATAAGCGGAGCGCGGACTGGAGTAGATGCCTTATTCTATGCTCACTGCCAGCCAGCCTTTATGCGATGGAGAGATACACTTTCAATGTTGACGGAGAGAAGTTAATCTCCCGATTCAGATCAAATTGACAAACACAAACGGTTCCAAAGATATTAATGTTTCTCTGCATATTTTCACACCTCCAACAAAGTACTGGCTTTTGGCGCCAGCTGTCATTTGTGTCTCCACTCCGACACCAGAGACAGAAAGTACTGAGCCACTCCCCTCAGACACCTGTGGTTTTTTCACACAGCCAAGAAAATAATAGTGTCTGACAATCGAACAATAATTAACACATTTACAAGTCGTATTAAGTTTTGCAAATAAGGAAACAGATCGAGAACATTTCAAAGCACTCAAAATTGCCAATATCTCCATTTCGACCAATTTCTGAATTACGCAAAAAAAAGTATTTTTCTGACGAATCGTGAGTTCCTTAACAAGGCAAGCTAGACCGTCCCGGGTCACATATTAACCATGCAATGATTTCAGACACCCCTACAGGACCGTACCATCAGACAGACACCCCTACAGGACCGTACCATCAGACAGACACCCCTACAGGACCGTACCATCAGACAGACACCGACACCCCTACAGGACCGTACCATCAGACAGACACCCCTACAGGACCGTACCATCAGACAGACACCCCTACAGGGCCGTACCATCAGACAGACACCCCTACAGGACCGTACCATCAGACAGACACCGACACCCCTACAGGACCGTACCATCAGACAGACACCCCTACAGGACCGTACCATCACACAGACACCCCTACAGGACCGTACCATCACACAGACACCCCTACAGGACCGTACCATCACACAGACACCCCTACAGGACCGTACCATCAGACAAGACATCCCTACAGGACCGTACCATCACACAGACACCCCTACAGGACCGTACCATCAGACAAGACACCCCTACAGGACCGTACCATCAGACAAGACATCCCTACAGGACCGTACCATCTCAACCTTGCAGACACCCCTACAGGACCGTACCATCAGACAGACACCCCTACAGGACCGTACCATCAGACAGACACCCCTACAGGACCGTACCATCAGACAGACACCCCTACAGGACCGTACCATCAGACAGACACCCCTACAGGACCGTACCATCAGACAGACACCCCTACAGGACCGTACCATCAGACAGACACCCCTACAGGGCCGTACCATCAGACAGACACCCCTACAGGACCGTACCATCAGACAGACACCCCTACAGGACCGTACCATCACACAGACACCCCTACAGGACCGTACCATCTCAATCTTGCAGACACCCCTACAGGACCGTACCATCAGACAGACACCCCTACAGGACCGTACCATGTCAACCTTGCAGACACCCCTACAGGACCGTACCATCACACAGACACCCCCTACAGGACCGTACCATCACACAGACACCCCTACAGGACCGTACCATCTCAATCTTGCAGACACCCCTACAGGACCGTACCATCAGACAGACACCCCTACAGGACCGTACCATCAGACAGACACCCCTACAGGACCGTACCATCAGACAGACACCCCTACAGGACCGTACCATCTCAACCTTGCAAGACGTGCCTCTCATAAAAGTTCACGAATAGCCTATTCTGTTTTATATGTGTATTTTTGTAAAAAAAATTATATTGTGATGATGAATTGTATTTTATGTAGGCCTATTTGATAACCTTTTTTATCACTTTAGGTTGATGCCTTTTTTAACATCTTGTCCAGGGACTACAGATGATATCTAGCCTTCTGGCTAAATCTGGCGTATTTACATTTATTGTTGATTAATATGCACTGTCCCTTTTGCAAATTTAATTTTTCTTTTTTATCCACTTTTTATCCTTATTTTTCTATTTTTCTCCCATCCCGATTTCATATTGCCAATTCTCCCCTCCCCTGTCTTGAACATTGCTCGCATATGCCCCCCACAGGTCGGTCGTAGGGAGGATAGAAGCCTTGCATCACGTGTCCCCTCCGATACACGAGGAGGCAGCCTGTCACATCTTTTCTTTTTTTTTAAAACTTCTTTTTTTAGCGTTTATCGCTTTTTCTGGTCAAGCATGACCGACAGAAACAGGTTGAATGGGATGTAGAGCAGGGGAAGACACTCTGAGAAAATACGATGAGTCCGGGAGTCGAACTCGTGTACCCCAGATCCGTGACGCGCACGGTTGTCCCCGACGCCGAAATAGCGCCGAGATACGCGGTGAGCTACTGGAGCTCCCCTGTCACATCTTTTCACCGGACAGCGCGGACTCTCAGTGGCGAGGAGTAACGCGTGGGAGGCTCACGCTGCCCCCGATACTTCCTGTCTCTGCTGTGCAGGCGTCCCCCAACCGACCTGTAGGAGTCGCTGTCCACAGCGTCCAGATTACCACCCATCGACTTTCCACCCGCTGACTCTGCCAATTGAGATAGTATGACGACTGGCCCAAGCCGGAGGCAACGCTGACTCTGGGAGTCGAGACCGGAGTCTCTTGCATTGGTGACGAGCACAATCTCCGCTATGCCTCCCCGTCGCCCTATATGCAAATAAATTTAAACTTAAACTTAATGCAGGAAATTAAGTTGTTGACGCTCAACATTTCCAGGGGGAGGACCACCAGACCCCCCCCCCCCCCCGCTTAAAGTGTCACCCCCCCATGTTGAAACCCAAGCTCCGGCCTTGCAGTCGCCCCTGTGTCCGGTACCATGATGGCTCATGTTCTCATCACAACACAGTAAGTGGTTGTTATTATAGGACCGAGTTCTCCCCTTTGTGATCGCACCTTCTAATCTCCTCTATACAGCAGAGCCCACTGTGTCTAATAACTTGCAATTTCAAGCTCCAATGAGTCCTGTCAGTCGGTTGTTAAAAAGAAGAAAGAAAGTGTATATAGTTGTGCATAGTCATCACAAGCCATGTGCATCCGTGTGATAATTTGACAGTCACAATGAATTTGGATTTATATAGGGCTGTTGCAGTAAGGCTGCGCAATTTAATGCGTTTTTTTTACAAACCTTAGGAGTGCCCGAGTTATCAAATGCAGTTACTGTATGAACTGATAATATATCGACTGAAAAACTTGAAATGGCATGAAACACAGATATGAAACGTACCGTATGAGCACAGATTACGAGTTTGGAGGGAAATTACTTTACATTGTAACCGATCAATACACAATGTGGTTATGCCACCGTATCTATTATTAAATAGGTTCATATTGTAGGCAAAACTGAGGTCATACATACAAAGTGGTTCCCATCTCAAGTTTCAAGTTTGTTTATTATTTGTCACAACAAAATACAGAATACTTTATGAGGAAATGCTTGTTTCTAGTAAAAAAAAAAAAAAAAAGTTTACTCGTTTCTCTAGCTGTTGCTAAGAAAACTATCCTCTTAAACTGGAAGACAAGAAAAAATTTGAATACTGGGCAATGGTTGGGCCTTCTCTCAAATTACATATCACAAGAAACAATCTCAACCGTGGATCACATCGAAGTCTCACAATTTAATAACATCTGGGAATTGCTTGTGGACAATCTAGGCTCCTAATCATAGGAGATTGACCTGTGAGCCATCCACTCCATAACCCACCCTTCTCTCAATCCCCCTCCTCACCCCCTACTTTACTTACTCCCCTCTCTGCCCCCCCCCTTTCCCTTGTCATGTGTATTCGGTGTTGTCCTTCATTGTCCTTAGTTGTAATTTGTTTGTCAATGTCTAGTCTGAGTTCCCCCCCTCCGAGAGGGCAATGAAATATATTTTTTTAATATTTTTCTTATTTTACTACACTTTTTATTACATTTTGTACTGTAAATAGTTAAAACGTATAATAAATATTAAAGTTGTCCCCCGAAGAGGGGGGGGGGGGGTGGATGGAGTGCCCTCAAAAAAGGGCCGGGAAAAAAGCTGAAAAAAAAGAAAGAAGAAAAAAATAAAAATAAAAAAATTTAAAAAGTAAGTAAAAAAAAGGTATTAAAAAGTAAGTAAAAAGTAAGTAAAGGAATGTTCAGTCAATATACATATATACAATACAGAGTCAAATGAGTGAGGTACAATGCAGAAACCGCATGCAGATACATACCGCTATGCTTTGCTCGCTTCATACCACAGCCGGGGCAAATTAACATAGGCTTTAGATCTCCCACGACTGTATGTCATTTAATTGTACTCGGAAGCATTTTATATCGCCTAAACACTTAACTTAACAACACCCGAAGTAGTTGTTGAAATAGTCCCACATCTCAAAATGTCAATTGAGACATTTCTGTCTGTTTACCGAGTGCTGCCATGATGACTCAAATGCGACTTAACGAATAACGAAATAGCAAATTTTACGCCCCGATCAAGATGTCAATCACAGACTCTCCATTGAAATTCTGAGAAGTTGGACCATTTCAGCGACTTTGTATTTGACCTAAACTACCATAAAACCAACAAAGGTGAAGAAAGGGGAAAGGGGGAGTTAACCAAGCGGAGCCCAGGTCAGCTAAAAACAGCCCAAAGGGGAAATAGCCACAGCTAAGCCCACTGTCAATATGGAGAGTCTGAGCTTGTGCAGCAGGGGGACAAAGCCAGGTCCACCTGGTACAGGAGCTTCACTGAATACGTTCTGTGGTTAACTAGCGAGAGCCGGGTATCCAGTAGACCCACGAAGGACCTCCTTCGACATCATAATGTGCGAACGTAATAATCAAACAGATCTATATGCATTAGTCTCGCATAGCCATATCTCTCTCCACACTAGTTTCAAGTTCAAGTTTCTTTTGTTATTTGTCACAATAAAATACAGATATGTTTTACGATAAAATGCTTGGTTCTGTATGAGCCCCTGAGTGTGCTTCATACAGTAAAAAAAAGTAAGAGTAAGTAAAAAGTAAGTAAAGAGGAATATTCAAATATTCAATATACCATACAGAGTCAAATGAGTAACAGTGTGGTACAATGCAAAAATTAGGTACAAAACTTAGGGTAAGGTGCAAATTCAAATGAGGTAGGAATGCCAAAATCCACTACGTTAAACTATGTTAGCGCTGTGTGTAACGGGGAAGCCCGTGGGTATGTCCACAGTCACGGAAACAGGTGTGTTGACGAGTGACTGTGGCAGTAAGCGGGCTGGTAAATTAAACTCACTTCCCCATAACAGGATTAACAGACGCATAGGTACGGTAGTTAGGAGTGAATTCACTTCTTAGTGCAGCGGTCTCTGTCGTCGCCCGCGGACGCGGGAGCCCCCTGTTCTGACTCCCCCTCGGGACATTCTCATTTAACATCAAACACAACGCAGACCAGTATGATCCGTCACACTGGTATAGGGGAAAACATGCTCTGGCTTGTTTGTATTTCTTTAATCACAATCATCCTGGGCGACACTAAGGCCAGGATGCAGCGAGGGTGCCCTCGCAAAATAGTGTCGCAGATACAAGATACAAGATACCAGATACTTTAATGCCACACAACAACTATGGTTGGTGGTAATGGTTTGCGGTACAGCATGTTATTTAACCACTGGGACATCAACATGGAACATCCAACGCCCCCCTCCCACCTCCCAATCCCCACATTAAATACATAGATACATACAGGACAGTCACATATAACAAGTGTCAGTCAGTGTCAGTTCAATTCAATTCATGTTCACTTCAGTTCGGATGCTTGCCCGTCTGTGCAAGGGGGGGGGGGGGGGGGGGGGCAGGGTGTTTAGTGTTCGGACTGCTGCTGTGGGGGAAAAGCTGTTTGTGAAGCGTCTGGTTGAAATGGACCTGTAGTGACCCGAGGGGCATGCGCTGGAATAAGTGGTGTGCTGGGTGGGAGGGGTCGTTGACTATTTCACCAGAGCGGGTGACTGTAGATGCGTAAGGTGTAGATGGAGTCCAGAGAGGGGAGGGGGCAGCCAATTAGATACAGACGCAGCGCTCAAAAATCAAACCAATTCTGCTGCTTGTCTGCTGCTTGTTGCTGCTTGTGTGCCACTTAAGTCTAGCACTCGGGTGTTAATTTTCGGGGGCTAGTGTTGCAATGCATGATAAGTAAACAGTGAAAAAAGCTAAGGAATCGGATGGGGGCTGGGACATTTGGGACGAATAAAAATGTAAGATTAAAATCTCCCCAGCCTGTGGGAGGCAGTGGAGGCGTGAGATCTGGCCCGGTCCAGAACAATAGGAGTCACAACATCAGTTTGGAGTGGAGTGGTGGAGGAGTGGTGGAGGAGTGGTGGAGGAGTGGTAGAGGAGTGGTGGAGGAGTGGTAGAGGAGTGGTGGAGGAGTGGTAGAGGAGTGGTGGAGGAGTGATAGAGGAGTGGTGGAGGAGTGGTGGAGGAGTGGTAGAGGAGTGGTGGAGGAGTGGTAGAGGAGTGGTGGAGGAGTGGTGGAGGAGTGGTGGAGGAGTGGTGGAGGAGTGGTAGAGGAGTGGTGGAGGAGTGGTAGAGGAGTGGTGGAGGAGTGGTGGAGGAGTGGTGGAGGAGTGGTGGAGGAGTGGTGGAGGAGTGGTGGAGGAGTGGTAGAGGAGTGGTGGAGGAGTGGTGGAGGAGTGGTGGAGGAGTGGTAGAGGAGTGGTGGAGGAGTGGTGGAGGAGTGGTAGAGGAGTGGTGGAGGAGTGGTGGAGGAGTGGTAGAGGAGTGGTAGAGGAGTGGTGGAGGAGTGGTGGAGGAGTGGTAGAGGAGTGGTGGAGGAGTGGTAGAGGAGTGGTAGAGGAGTGGTGGAGGAGTGGTAGAGGAGTGGTAGAGGAGTGGTGGAGGAGTGGTAGAGGAGTGGTGGAGGAGTGGTAGAGGAGTGGTGGAGGAGTGGTAGAGGAGTGGTGGAGGAGTGGTGGAGGAGTGGTGGAGGAGTGGTGGAGGAGTGGTGGAGGCGCAGCAGAGGTTTGATTTTTGAGCGCTGTATCTGTAGCAGAAGGCGAGGAGAATTCCTACTGAAATAGTTGGCCAATGACATGCTTATACCCACAGTCTCATGGCGCCGATCCAAACTGATATTTATTGACATATTAGACCCGTTCTAACAGAGACGAGACTTGCGTCAAGTTTATTCATTCTAGGAACCTGATGAAACCTATGAAAAAGTGGGTCCAATTTGCTCTTCTCCTCAGGGCTGGTCATATATCGGTCTCTGATGATCCTCATGGCCACGGTAATGTTTTATTCCTCGTTGATTGAATTTCCCCCATTTTTTCTCCTATAGGGAGGTGTAGTCTGACATCGCTCTGGACCGCCCGCGAGGTCCACCCGTATAGGGATTCATCATTGGGAAAAATGGATTATCGACTATTGTAACAATTCTGCCGCATTGGAAATTGAAAAGCTTAAAATTTTTGCACAAAACGAGTTCCCTTCTATCACTAACATTATTGTTTAAGCATTTTTGGTTGAAATAAAATTCGGCGATTAGTTTTTTATGATTAATTGCAAATAGTTTCATGTTGAGCTATAGATTGTGGATGAATACGCACAGAAAGGTACACCGTGCAAATGTCCACGCTTTATTTGTTTTAAACAAGACGATTTAGAAATGGGCAATGGGGAAAAACATTGCGTTGGACAGAGGGTGGAACACGGAAAAAACGGCAATGACGTCACCACTACACCTCCCTATAGACCAGGAAGTAACCACTACACCTCCCTATAGACCAGGAAGTAACCACTACACCTCCCTATAGACCAGGAAGTAACCACTACACCTCCCTATAGACCAGGAAGTAACCACTACACCTCCCTATAGACCAGGAAGTAACCACTACACCTCCCTATAGACCAGGAAGTAACCACTACACCTCCCTATAGACCAGGAACACGTATTTTTAGACCGATGAGCCTCATGGCAGTAGACATCAGGATGACAGTGGAAGGAGACAAAGCTTTTCACCGTAAACACATTTTCTAACCTAGTCTGTCTACTCTAAGAAAGTGGTCCATCCGTTTCATCTGTGCACTGACCCTGACGAAAATGACCCAAGAGCAGTAGAAAGCACTTGGGGCCACCAGGGATTCATGTAGGCAATTAAGGCAATTCAAGGTAATGCTCTTTCTGTATTTTGTAAAGCTTGTTAAATATTGTGTGGTTCGGTGGCAGCTCAATCCATTGCTTGCTGGTCTACTCTCCACTGCTTCTCAAAGTGAGGTCTAGGGACCCCCAGGGAGGTTTCAGGGGGTCCCAATGAGAGAATACTGTATCCGAGTGACTTTTGTCAGGAGCAGTTAGGGGTTAAGTGTCTTGCTCAAGGCCAACCTGCTTGTCAGGAGCACTTAGGCGTTAAGTGCCTTGCTCAAGGCCAACCTGCTTGTCAGGAGCACTTAGGGGTTAAGTGCCTTGCTCAAGGCCAACCTGCTTGTTAGGAGCAGTTAGGGGTTAAGTGCCTTGATCAAGGATATGTTGGACATGAAGTTGGGAGGAGTTAGGGGTTAAGTGCTGTGAGGGAAATTGAATCCCGATCAATGAGTGTAGACAAAGGGTTAAGGCCTCTGCATGCTACAGAAACTTCAAAGCAACTGCAACACAACATCGACAAAGCAACAGTGTTTAGACACTCTGCCTTTATGCTTCTGCAACATCGACGCGCAAAGTTAGTTTAACTAAAGTTAGTTTAGGTTCGTGTTAACGTTAGATAATGTACAAAATAAACGTATTTCCGGTGATTTTAGACGTCGCTCTTTTATTTTGAAATCCCCCGACCGGAAGTGTTATAGTGTCTGTTGCTAGCAGCTTAACTTTCTGTGCTTTTCGAGCTAACGTTACCGTAACGTCATTTTTAGTTTCCAATGGAGAGGACCTCGGCTCACATGCAGCTCAAACTACCTATTGGAATAAATTAATTGATTGATGTTTAACTTGTCCAGTCATTTCGACTAGCAAACGTTGTATTTAACGTTAAAGTTACCTCAGGATACCATTGTATTTAGTTGGTTAGCTATGTAGCTAATGTGGATAGCATTTTGTATAGCACCAATGCTAGCTGGCTGGCTACAGCTTTATTTACAAAATTATGGAGGCTTTTTAATCGTCAAGGTAAGAGAGGATTTGTCATGATCAACTGAAGGCGTATGCTATGGAACAATATGTGCTTGGGTTTTCAGAAAAAGGCCAGCTATGTGACGCTAATTATTTAGCATCAATGCTGGCTGGCTACAACAATGGTGGATGGTATTCTCTGCGAGACCAATATTATTCTATGACAGCCCCGCCCCCATTCGCTAACCAACCAATCACTGCTACGCAATATCAACGCAACGGTTGTTTAGGTTAGATTTTGGAGACATGTACGCAGCATCCTCACAACACAGTCTACAAGACCCTAAACAACAACCGCGCTGAAATCGCGCTGATGTTGTGTTGAAGTTGCTTTGAAGTTGCTGTAGCATGTAGAGGCCTTTACTCCACAGTGCCTTGCTCAAGGACACGTTGGATCCGTCCGCTCTGACTCCTCAGCCACTGCCCCCCCCCCCCTACTGTACGTACAGTACGCCTTGAAATCAGCACGGCTTCCAACTCCATCAATCTCAGAATGTCCCAGAAGAACAGCGGGGGGGGGCGGGTCCACGGTATTTATGGTCAAACAACACGTTGTCTTTTCCCATTCAGAGAGAATAATGTATTTATGAGCTTCCTTCCATATGTTATGAGCTTCCTTC